>NC_031770.1:9400919-9644896 GCF_001522545.3 Parus major | reverse complement strand
GGGGGGGAGAAAAATGCTTCCTGTATAAAAACATAACTGCTTTAAAATATATCCTGTATCAGACGAAAATTATTCGGCTGTAAACACAACTGCTCCTTCTCTCTCCTGCCTTTTGAATCTCTTCCCTACAACCGTTGCAGGCAGAAATGTCCTCCTCGTACTAGATCCTCCTGAAAACGCATTATTTAACTAGGTGAAAACAAGAGTGAAAAGAAAAATCGGACACAAGTTGCGCTGGACGGCGGGCTGCTCACAAAAGAGCCAGGGCTTTGGAGATGGGAGAGAAACCCTGCAATTCCTCCAAAATGCTTAAAATTAAAAACACAACTTATCTACCGCCCAGCTGGATTTTTCCAGAGTAAAACAGCATCAAATTTAGAAGAGATAGGGATTAAAAAAAATTATAAAAAAAAAAAAATAAGCAAGCTTTCCCACCAAGATTTTTCAGGTTAACAACAGCCAAACAAAATCCCCCTTTGTTTTGTTGTCACCCGCCTGCGTGCTGCTCCCATTCCGCACTCCGGCACGGGAGGCTGCGATCAATGGACTTGGCGGGGGGGGAAAACTCGTTCTTACCCCCAAAAAATAAACCACCGCCAAAAAAAAAAAAATCCACCTCCGAATTCAACAGAACCCTGGTGTTCAAGTATTGAGAGACTATTTTTTGCTTTTTTTTTTTCCTTTTTTTTTTTTTTTCAAGTGATGTTTTTCCCGAGGGCAGACGGCTCGGCAGCCGCTCCATGACAAAGAGCTTCCCCAGCACACCCAGCCCCAGAGCGGGGCCAACTCCGGGCGGGTGGGAAGCAAAAAAAGATTAAACAAAAAGAAGAAGAAAAAAAAAAGACAAATAAAATAATACAAAAAAAAAAACTTCCTAAACCCCAGAGGAAGAAAAAAATAAGAATGGAGAATTATTTTAGAAACAACCACAACAAGGGAGCCCTGCGAGGCGCAGTACAAAGCGCGCAGGGCGGCGAGAGGGGAAGGAGCCCGAGGAAGGCAGAAGGGGGCAGGCCCCAGGCAGGCCCCCCATCCCTTCAATAGCAGCGCGGGGATGGGGCTCTGTCGCGACAGGCGCGATACTCACCCCGGGGAGGAAGGAAACGGGCAGAAGAGGCAGCCCACGCCGGCAGGCCGGGAGCGGGGGGAAGGGGCAGCCTCAGCCTCCTCACGGCCGCGCGGAGGGCGATAGCTCCGACTGGGCGACAAGGGAAGAAGGCTCAGAGCGTTCACCTCCGGCCGGCAGGGCTCGGGCGGGCCGGTGCTGCGAGCCACAGGCCAGGGAGCAGCAGCGGCAGCTGCCGAGAAGCGACCAGAGAGAAGAACCCGATGGACGCCGCCGACTCCGCCGCCCTCACACCGACTGCCGCGCGCAGCCCCCGCGCCCCGCCTCACCGCGCGCCACACCGCCGGGGCGGGGCCTGGCGGGACCACGCCCCCTGCCCGCCCCGGGGCATGGCGGGAGTTGTAGTCCCGTTCCCCGCCCCCGCTGAGCACAGCCCGTGTGCCCAAGTACCTGTGTGCAGGTGTGTACCTTTGTGCAGGTGTGTACCTGTGTGTAGGTGTGTACCTTTGTGCAGGTGTGTACCTGTGTGCAGGTGTGTGGGAGTCCACTTACGTGCGCTTCGTGTGCTGCGCAGCGCTGAAAGCTCGCAGAGTCTCGGGCTGCCTCAAAAGGAGTACGGCCAGTAGGTTACCCCCCCTCCCATTCTGTTCTTGTGAGACCCCACCTGGAATAGCGCATACGGTTCTGGTGTCCCCAACGTAAGAAGGACATGGAACTGTTAAAGCAAGTCCAGAGAAGGGTCTTGAAGCTGATAAGAGGACTGGAGCTCCTCCCACACGAAGACAGACTGAGAAAGTTGAGACTGTTCAGCCCAGGGAAGAGAAGACGTTGTGAGAGCTCATAGCAGCCTTCCAGTACCTGAAGGGGAACCTTCAGAGGAGCCAGAGAAGCTGTAGCGATAGGACAAAGAGTAATGGGTACAATCTGAAAGAGAGGAGAATGAGGCTGGATATTAGGAAGAATTTTTTTTAGTGTGAGAGTGGTGAGACATTGCAACAGGCTGCCCAGGGAGGTTGTGGATGCTCCAAGCCTGGCAGTGTTCAAAGCCAGGCTGGACAAGACCTTGAGCCACCTGGTCTAATAGAAGGTGTCCCTGGCCAGGGCAGGCTGTTGGAACTAGATGATCTTTAAGGTCCTTTCCAAATCCTTAACATTCTACAATTCTACAATTCCATGTGTGCACGTGTGTGTGTGTGTGTATGTATACACACATATGGATGTATAGAAAAATGTATGTATGTGTATATCCCCATATATGTGTGTATATATATATATATACTACATATATGTCTTTCAACTGAAAGACCCTTCTAGCCACATAAACAAAGACTATATTAATTGATTTTGTTCTATGTTTTCCATAGCTTAAGATAAATCACAGCCTTGATATGGTCTTCAATTTTTTTTCTTAAACATGGTGAGAAACAGATTTTTAAGGGAAATGGGAATTTTTACCACCACATCATTCAGAAAACAACATGGTCCTGCCTCAGCAAAACACCCAAAGTCAATAGAGATGCTTTTGTAGTCATCACACCATGAGCTGCTGAAGAATTATCCAGGGTCAGAAATATTAGTGGTGCCAGGCTGTGTAAACTCTACCCATCATTAACTTGAGTTTCACTGGCCCTGGGGTTTTTAAGGAGAGATTAAGAGATAGAACTCAAAGCTCCCAGATTATAAGAACAAAAGGGGTCTGGGTGATCATCCCTCATGATCTCTGGTGTAACCCTGCACATCCCAAAAACAGCTTTTTCTTTATTATTCTTTTATTCTTTTAAAACACCTGAGATAAAAATAGCCCTGATGGCAAATTCACCACACCCCAGCTTTTGGTGGCTGCTGCAAACAAAGCCTGGTGTTAAAACTGAGCTCTTCTCAGAGCATTTATTGGTTTGCCTTTGGATTTGCTGTAAATTTGTTCTCTGTGCTCGCAGCTCACTGTTCCCTGCCACATTTCCAACCCAGGTATTTACAGCCCTCTGATCAGGGCACACTTTAATCCCCTCTTTGCTGAGCTCCTGTTAGCGGCATCACCTCATCCTTCGCTACAGTGCAAGTCAGACCCTCACCCCTGAGCGGGAGCATGTCCCACATCTCCCCACAGCTGCTGGAGGTTCCCATGGGATTCAGGCAGGAGGGAGTAAGGAACTCACGTGCAGGCACGTGGCAGATGGGTGGCAGGTGGCAGCAGTGTGGAGGCATGGATGGAGAAGCTCCTGGCTCCAGCTCTGACATGGAAAACCTGCTGAGTCCCGCCTGAGAGCAAGTCACGTTTCAATCCAGGGACCAGGTGCTGCCTTTCCAGGGATGGTGGGCAAAAGTTGAAGGAGATGGGATAGGGAAGAAGGCAAGGGATAGGTGGGAAACCGCTGCAGTCATGGACAGGCGCCGTGCTGGAATGAGTGGCTGCTGCCTGACCCCTGCGTGCTGCCTGATGTGCTCAGAGCATTGCGCGTAATGAATCACTTGCCACACACGTGATGTAACACGACAGTGGTAACAGGTCTCATTATTATCCAATTTACATGGGGAAACTGGGGTGTGGAGAGGTGAATATTATGCCTGGGGCATACTGAGACCAGATTACAGAAGGCCTCACGCTGCCCTCCCATGCTCACTTTACTAAGCTGTACAGGAATTAGGTGCAGCTGGCAGAAGCAGACATGGACTATGCTGAGGAAAGCCTGGGGGGAGAGGATGAGCTTGGCATTCACAGTACAGAGCCTTGCCCCCAGCATTTGTGTCCTGCCACAGCAAACAGTCCCTCTTGCTGTGTTGAATGGGGTTACCTTCAGGTCCCAAGAGCTGCTCCAGGTTGTTGTCACATGCTGTGCTCTTCTGTAGCATCTGATGTGTTTCTCACTTTAACCCTTGGGAGGCTCTTTCCTCATTTGCCTGGCCATACCACCCTCCTGCAGGAGAGGGAATGATGGTGAGGTATTTCCAATATCCCAGCATCCTTGCTGCAGCCTTGTCCCAGCTGCCTCAAGGAGGAGTCCTGGGTGCCAACCATGCCAGTGCTGAGCCTGGCCCAGTCCTGGGAGAGCACCTGCAGCCAGACCAGGGCTTGTGTCCCATTGCTGAGGGACCATCTTTTATCTAAGTCTAAATTAGCACCTTTATGATGGATTTCTGTTTCATTAATTGGCCCAATCCCTTCTTATATCCATGCAAGCATTTATCCTTTGCACAACCCCCTGGCTTAGCACTGCTCCCAGTTCCCTTTTCATCTCGATCCTGCCTCAGGGTTCATTTCTTTCTCAAAGACGTTTCAGAGGAAGCTTAAGAGACAAATCAGCATTACAAAACATTTCTCTCATAGGAGAAAAAAAATTCAGAAAGCTTTCCTCTCCTTACTTAAAAAAAAAAAAAAAAAAGGAAACAGATGAGTTTGGTGACTCTTTTCAGTTTTTCCTTATATTTAACACATGTTCCTTGCTATGGAAAAAGGGCAATCACCACTGACAGCTTCAAGTCCTCTGCGACATGCCCAGAGATCTGGAGAAGCTGGTGCTAAAAACTGGGCTTCAGAACTCAGCTCCTTGCTGAGAGGAAGCCTGGGGGCTGCTTTTCCCTCTGATCTTGCCATGTACCCTTGTACCACAAGCTTGTACCACTACATGAAGAGACAGCAGGAAGCTGAAACATAAAATACTCAAAGTTTTGGGGGAGTCAGGCTGGACTGTGATGAACCAGCACCATGGATGATTCACTGGAAAAGGAATTGGAGGTAGGTAAACCATCACCTTTGCTGACCCATCTCATTTTACACCAATTTCCCCTCCCAGCACTGAAACTTGGAGCTGCGACTCAGACAATTGGAGCTCTGAAATAATCTTTGATACTTAAACAACTATTTTCTGTTTTCTGACAGCCACACGCTGTTCCAGTGCTCGTGTCGAACAGGCTGTCTGAGTCAGATGCAAAATAAAGTGACACATGGTCCCCTCTAATGTTCCCATCGGAGCACGTATCGTCCTGTGATCTCACTGCGGCAACGAGGAAGCAGCGAAGGCTCTTGGCCAGGTTTCTGTGCTGCTCTTAACTGCATATGGCCCCAACAGCAACAGTTCATTCTCACCTCACTGCCCCTCTCTGTATTATTAAATGAAATGATCCCCAGCCAGAGTGGCTTGGCTGGGCTCAGGGCCATGCTGCTAAACACTGCATCCCCTAAAGCACCATGACCAGCCCAAAACTCTTCAGAGCATCTCCTGGCTGTGCCCAGATCATTTTCCAGACCTGGGATGCCAAGTTCAACCTGACAGGATACTTCACCAAGTCCTCCCCAAAACCTTGGAGAGGCCCCTCATTCCTGGGGAAGAACCTGTGTCCCCCAGGGGTGTTCTGATGCCTCTCTAAACCAGCTGCCTCCCTAGGTTACAAAACTGAAGCTCACATCACCTTTCTCATCCAACCCGCAAGATTCCAAGGGATTCAAACCTACACCCAAGAAAATTTCATGGGGGACTGATGCTGCTGGGACTGAGCATGATGACAGGGTGCTGGGCAGCTGCTGGTGCCACAACATGCTGCAATTCCTGCCTGCGTGGGTAATCAGCGTGGCTCAGTGCCACGAGCTGTGATTAAGTCATTAGTCAGTCGCGTGAAAATATTTAAGATTACAAGTCGATGCTGAATTCCTTCTTGGAAGGGTTGAGGAAGTTAATATTTAGCTCTGGTGGACACAAGGTCAGAGCTTGTCAAACACAAGACGTGACGCTGTGCCCTGAGCGCTGATGTCGGCCTGATCATCAGGTGCTGGGCTTTTCCGAAGGAGCGCGCTAATTCCTTCGAGCTGTCACAAACTCAGCCTTGGGTTCATCAGGGGCTAATCATCAAATCATTGTAGAAAAACTGAAACATCCCGAGCCTGGCAGGTGATTCTTCCTTTTCCATGCCCAGTGGTGTGCACTTGCACCTGCACTGCACTCAGGCAGAGTAAAGGGGTGGCTGTGCAATCATCCACAATCAATCAGGCCAATCGTGTTCGCCGATTAAATTACGTTCTTCCACCAGTTCTTAGAAATGTAATTTGCTTTAAGTTAATAAGCAAACATCTACCCTCTCAAAGTGTATTTGCAGAGCTGTAAAATCAAGTGGCACTTCATAGAGGGAGGGAGGGAGGGAGGGAGGGAGGGAGGGAGGGAGGGAGGGAGGGAGGGAGGGAGGGAGGGAGGGAGGGAGGGAGGGAGGGAGGGAGCTGTGGTACCAGCACAGTGTTTAGTCAGGATGCCACTGGGGTGTCACAGGAGTCAGCCACCTGGACGGACATGTGTGGATCCCACTGACATACATACATACATTAATTGCTTAATTATGTGGAACAAAAATTGTAGTCCTTTCAGAGGACCTCCCTTTGAACACAACCGCAAAAGAGGAGGTTTAAGCAGAACATGAGACCTCCTGCTGTCCCTTTGCTGAGGACAAGATTGTATCCCATGGGTTCTGGGATATATTTCACTGCTTGGCCTTGATTGTGGATCTAGAGGGAAAGTTTGTTCAGCATTTGCAGTGACTTCTCCACCAACTGTGCTCTACTTGGTGCAGAAAGCAAGACCTCCACCAGCAGCTCCCAGGTGCATCTCTTGGGTTGCTCAGGTGGGAGATGGTGCTTGGCTGCTGCTCAACATCACAGCTGTCCTCCCATGGACCATGTGAACACAAATCTCAGCTTTCCCAGACACCCAGTCTCAAAATCAAAGTCTTTTCTCCCTCACCCCCTCTTCTTTTTCTTTTGTTCTTCTCTAAAACACGATCTCTGAAGCTGCTGTGTAGAAGAACACATGCGTTTTCCCAGGGAGAGGGACGTGGCAGCGTCTCCCCCTCACCCAACCCACAGCACAACCCGAAAAATGGAGGAGGCAGGTGTTACTTGAGCAAGGCACGTTTAAATGCCTTTAATGAGGCGAAATGAAAACACCGCGCGTCGCTCGCTACAGCTGCTGTATCAGTCTGGAGGGTGAAGTAGTAAGAAAAGCAGGACATAATCAGCATGTGAGTGCTCCCAGCACCCACAGGAGAGGTCCAGTTTATCGGTTGGTTGAAGAAACAAAACAGACTTTGACTCCTTGAAAGCACACAAAACCACAGATGTATATATATTTTTGCTTGCATTCAGTATATGCAGCCAATGCTATGTTTTTTGGGGGTTTTTTTTGTCTTTTTTTTCTCCCCCTCTGCTTTCTGCCTGAGAACTCATCTGCCAGAAGGGCTGCTTGTTGTAGCTATGATTTAAGCCACATGAGCTGGCTGCGTGGTAACAGAGTAATACTCTTTCTTTGGCTTTCTCCCTCAAACAATATGATTAACACAGTGTTTTCTGGATGGCTTAAGTCTGTCAATCCAAGGAAGAAGTTAAAGGGAAAGAGGCCACCATGGGCTCTGTCATGACAAGGCTTGTTTAATCATTGCTCCAGGGAGATTTGCAGCCAGGACCTGATTGAAATTCCCCCTGAGGCCAGGCTGGCATAGCCACCTTCATTTTGGGGGTTGTGAGATGCCTACAGAGAGCCCCACAGTGGTCTGGCTGTGGCTGGGCTCACCAGGTCTTTTTTGGGGAGTGCCCAAAGGGAGGTTTGGACACCACTGGTGACATGGGTAACACATTTGGGGGAGGAACTGGAAGGCTCCTACCAACTACAGAGGTGTAGGGCAACTAGCTTCCAGTGTTGTACTCTGAGCATTTAAAATCTCTCATTTTCTCCATCCAGCTGAGGGCTCCTCTGGGAAAGGGCTACAAGCAGCTCTTGGTCTTTCTTCTCTAGACCTGCCAGTGCCCATTGAGTTTTCCCCTTCTCTGGAGCCTGCATCTGGATCCTAGCAAATGGTTTGTGGTTTCTCTTTGCTTTTTAGGGCACTGCTGGATTTTGGAGTCAATATTTGGCCATTCATAACCATGTTTCATTCCTGGACTAATATGACTGATATCAAATCCCCTTGCTCTCACCTAAAGGATCAAAATGTTTCATGGAGACACTCTTTAATTTGCATTTACAGTGGCTGAACTTCATTTGGCATGATCTTATCCTTTTAGCTGGGAAAACTTCCCTCCTTCAGCCCCTCAGTTTTACTTGGGCTCCCCTGAAGGAAACCACTGGGGTGCTGTAGAGGAAGAAGCCCTGTTCTGAAGGCGCCTGCAGGCTCTGGGTATGGCAGCCTGCTGCAACCCAGAATGAATCAGAGCTGTGAAAGCACAGGCTCGCTAGCAGGAGCCAGCATCCCACCTTCCTTGCAAGTGCTCAGCTCTGCCTGCCCACCAGCCACGACTCTGGGGGCTCCACTGTGTCCAGCATCATCCTGAGGAAGATGCAACACCAATCCACCCACTCCTGGTGGTCTTTGCCAGAACCCCCCACCACCAAATGGCCCCTAATGGCTTGGTGATGAATGACCCCTAATACATATTGGCTGGGTCTGTGACAATGGAATAACCCATTCCAGCACCACTTTGGAACAGGCTGGTGGGCTCAAGCACTGACCAGGCATGGGTAGGAAACGCTGGGAGCTGGAGACCACTCAGAGGCAGCACTTTGGATGGGGTTATGTCATCTGGGGCAGCAGCAGGCTTTGACAGCACTAGAACGTTCCCAGCTGGACTCAGGACTGGGAAGCCACCCACATCACACTTGATTAATAATATATGCGTTGTCTTTGGAGCTTGATGATGGCCCAAAAGCCATTGGAGTAACCCAAGCTCATCCTCTTCCTCTGTGCTGACAACACTGGTGCTCCTCAGGAGGAGTGACCAATGTGAGGCCCACCAAGCCAAGGTTCACTGCCATCAGAAACAAGGCTTTGCCAGCAGGAAAACTAGAAAGTGGAGGGACAAACATGTTGTTTTTAAAACCCCCCTAATTTCCCAAAGGGAAATTCCCTGCAAAAGGGGAAGAGAAACAAAACAGTCATGGAATGCCTCGTGAGTCACTCAGACACACTGAGGTGTGGTATCACAGAGCTTGGCAGATCCACCCTTGCTTTGCTGGAGCCAAGCAGTTTCTCAGGGCTGGGTGTTGACACTGTACAGCAGCCCAGCCATGCCAGGACCAGCTGCTGCACAGCCTGGCCTTGGCAGATCCCATCCCTTGTGCTGCTCTGGGACGGGGCACACAGCATCAACCAATGGTGTTGTCTTGTACCATTCAACAAACCAAAGGGAACAACAAAAGCTGAAGAAACTACATGAGCAAAATATCAGAGAGGCAAAAAGGAAGATTTTTTTTGGATACAGACTCGTAGCAAAGCTGGGTTTGATCCCTGTGAGGCCAGGAAATGTAGGTGCGGTGTTTGTGCCTGGTTCCAGTGGCTGCAATTTTCACTACGTAGCAACAGATGTTATGTAGCAATAATTCTTGGCAAATTTCAGGGCACTTGAGAAATATTAATTAATCTGCACATCAGCCTGGTCAGGTAGGCAGCTTAATATTTTCACCTGTGCTTTACAGCTTGGGAAGTGAGACCACAAGAAAAAAAAAAATCAGCACTTTGTCCATAGTCACAGCACAATCAGCTGCCAACATAAGCGCTCAGCAACTGCCTCAGAACAGGAGAGCTGATGCGAAGGAAAACCAAAGGAATACCAGATAGTGCATCAGGGGATTCAGAGGAAGCACCTAGTTTTCAATCCAGTGAAGCAAGCCTCAGAGGGACTTCTCTGCTGCTGGCACTGGCATTTCACAGCTCTGTTTAATTATACTAATCACTTTGATGATGACTCCTGACATTCACCTTCGTTAGCCACTGGCGGCCACGCTCAGCTGCTGCGACTTCAGAGCTATCAATGTCTGCTTTAAATAACCCATGAGTAAAATCAGCTGGGAGACACTGTGTCTGGGCTCTCCTCTGGCCTAGCCTGCATGGAGGTGGCTGGGAATGCAAGGCTGAAGCCAAAACTGCAGTTTAACCCTGGCTGAGCATAGGCATGATCTGTCTCTGGATGTCTTGGGGTGGAGAGAGCTTTCCTCTTTGGCACTGAGAACACTGGCAGCATGGAAGTGGAGAGCAGGGGTGATGAGCAAGGAAGGACTACGGTTAAGAAGTCTAGACCCTGGCACCATCACCCCATTTGTCTTGGGAATGGTGTCACTGCTACATCTTCCGTTGCATAAACAAGTAGCTCATGCCATAGCCAGACTTCAGCCCAAGGGGTTTTTTTTGCCCCAGTGCCCGTTGTCCTCAAACAAACAGCAATTCAGGCCACACTGAGGGTAGTCATATTCTAAAGGCAGGGGATAGGACTGCTGGAAGGGCAAAGCAAAAGGCAGGAGGACATGTGGTGCCACAGCCATCCTTCAAAGCACAGGGCTGCATGGCCAGAGAGCAGCTGGACCCTGTCCCACAGCTCTGAGGCCATTGTTGTGGCCACACTGCCTTGCTGGCAGTGTGCTTTGCTTGCCTTAAACCAGCATGAAATGTAGGAAAATCACAAAATCCCAGACAGATCGCAAAGGTGTTGTGATGCAGCTGCTTTGGTTTTCTTTCCTTGTGGTTTGTTGTGCTGTTTCTAGCTTGTGATTCTCATTTTACTAGGAATGCTGCTCAGGGAACACAGACAAAACTTTCAGTGATGCCATTTGTCAAAACAGAGGAATCTGAGCTCTGCAGAATAAAAACAGAAAGCTAGGTGAGATGCTAATGCTTTGTACTTAAAGATGCTACAGCAATACTAAATGTAATTTGTCACTTGTGTCTGAGAGATCCCAATTAGCTGAACAGGATGATGATTTTAACCTGCTAGCAACTAATTTCCCCAATACTGACCCTGCAATGTTTCTTTATGAGGGTATTACTTTGCAAACTAATGCCCACAACAAATCCACTTGTGCAGATTTTATTAGCAGGGACCCTCCAGTCACTCATTAACTGTTGTGGCATGCAAAGTGTTCAAAACACAGGAAGGCACCTGTTCATAACTCAGAAAAAATAAAACACATAAAACTTTTATATAGTAAAAGCAGCATTGTTTTAGCACAAGTAGAGCTGTTTGAGGTACGAGACAGGAGCAATGCTCTCTGTGCCTGCATCCCTCCTGAAACCATGGCTGGGATGCTGGATTTATGAAAGATGCACTGGGTACTGCACTGCTGCCATGGGGCAGTCAAACAAATGCCATTCTATCTTTGGTGCTTTGTCACGGGAGGACTGATGCTTTTTAAAACAAAAATGAAATAAGGAAGATGTGAGATAGTTTCACTTCAAGGGATTTTAAGTGTTCCTTCATTCAGCATTTATAACTGGCCTTATCCTGAGTGTGAAAGTGCATGGAAAAAAAAGGGTAATATTAAGACCCTGTTCTTTGGGAAGGAGATTGCCCATGGCGTGTCCTGATTGCTTCTCTTTTCCCCTGAAAATCCTTGTTTTGCATCAAGCTAGATTTCTCAGTGCTGGCTCTGTCGTGCTGTATATTTTGGCTGGTTTCTCTGCTGCACATCTTGGCTTTTGCTGTGACACACATCACACGGTCTCTTAGGAACACAGTGGACTTTTGCTCTCTCACTCCGAAGGATGTTGTCACTGCAGGCCCTTCCCATGCAGCCACAGGAGTGTTTCTGAACTCTCCTCTCGAGGAGCACACACCCTCCGTTCCAGAAAGGCTTTTTTCCCACTGCCAAACCACACGAGCAAAGCTCCCTCTGCTTCAAAGGCAGCCCTGGGCTGCCAGAGCAGATGCTGGTGGGCAAAAGCCACCCTAGGAAGCCACACGTGTGCCTGGGCCAGGCTGGCCGAGGAAGGAGGCACTTCTGCCTCAGCAGAGCACCCAGCTGCTCTTAACGCAGCTTCAAAGGCAGGAGTTAACTTTCCCAAGTCCTAAATCCATAAGAGCTCACACCCAGGGCCCTTCCCAGCCCGCTGCAGGGATGGGCAGGGCTGCTCCCTCTCTGGGATGGCGCAGGGAGGGAGGGAAGGGGACGCGGTGTTTGCCGTGTACCCGAGCCCCCCGGGGCTGCCAGGGGAGAGCAGCAGCTCCCGGGATGCGGCAGGAACGAGCAGGCACTGCTCGCAACCAGGCAACCGTGAGGACACAGAGGAGGAGGAGGAGGAGGAGGAATCTCTTCAAGCCCTGGCTGATAGGTCTGCTTGTGTCAGGGTGGGGAGAGGACACGGCATCCTAGCGGCTTGGCAGCGGGAAGGATTGGGAACAGGAGTGCCAGCACCGGGCACACCCCTCCCCACATTCTGCCGCTTAACTCAGCTCCTTCCTTCCAGCCCCGTCAGAAAAGGGGGAGGAAATAAGGGGAAAAATTGAAAAACGCGATGGAGGCTCACAGATTCCTAGTTTCTGTATGTCTTCCCGAATATGTATACAGATTTTGATCCAACAGACACACTATTTTTAGTGTCCTTTGGGGTATGTTTGGGAGCAAGCCCTTAACTGTTGCTGTGCTGCTATAGAAACCGTATCCATGTACACTGACATGTTTACAATTGTTTCAAACGCCATAAACTTTCAAGGGCAAAATCAAGCAGCTTATTTCCATTAAAGTAACTGCCCTGGTGTGGGTTTCTTCTGCTTTTACATTTATTAATTTAGGACCCTTCTCAGCTTCACCCAGCCCCACGGAGCTTTTGCTTTGAGAAAGGTTTGCCAGCTCTTGCTGCCATGGTGCTTGGCAAACCTGGAACAGAGCAGTTGCAAATCTGGATTGAGGAAGAGAAAATTTTTTGCTGGCTCTGCTCAAACTCAGCCATAGGAGGGGTGTTTGGCATATGCCAGGGTGTCCATGCAAAGCAGAGCCTCCTGCCTGCCCATGCTCCATCCTGGGGCTCAGGAGTTGCTGTGAGAGGTTTTTCAGTCCTTGTAGCCAGCTCATGTCTGTCTGGGACAGAACAGCTGCCTAACTTTAAGAAAACATAAAAAAACCCTACCCCACTCACTTCCCCCCTCAAAAAAAAACCAACTGAAAAAAAAAAACCTCCACCAAAAAACCCCAGCAAAGCATTTTGGTTTAGGCTTTGGGAAGAGGAAACACTTTTTTTTAAAAAAAAATATTCTTAAATAATTCCTAAAGGTTAGGCTTCCCTGTCCCTTTTTTAAAAAGTCACAATTTTTCTCCTATTACAAAAATTAGAAAAGGGCAGAGAAAAAGGGTGGGGTTTTTTTTCAGCATCCCAGGTGGGCAGCAGATGTGTGAGAGAAGAATTCTCCCCCGAATGTGAGATGGATGTCTCATTTGAGCTGGATGAGGAGCACAGAGTCCATCCCGTCCTCCCAGTGTTAACCTCCATCTGCAAGGTGCAAAGTGCGCCTTCCCTTGAAGTTCCACTCCCAAAACAACCATGCCAAGGCAAGGCAGCTCCATCCATGGCCAGGCAGGGATGGATGGCTGGGGACGCCTCAGAGTGGCCATCACTCACACCCCCCCAGCCTCCTGCCCCCTGTATGAACCCCATCCCTCTGCTGTGTTCAGCTGGGCACTCTGGCAGAGACACTCACAGACTCAACCACACCAAACTGGTTTTCCTTGTCCAGGAGCAAAGTCCAAGGAAGGATTTGGCCTCCAGGGTCTATGTCTGCAATGAGCACTCCGTGGTTCAGGAGGTGTGAGCTTTGACAATTGTCCTGTAAAGGTCTCTGTGAGCTTTTCTAAGGTTAAGTTGGGTTTCCCCGAGTTACCTGAGATCAGTGGAAATCAGGTCCACATGGAAATAAAGGAAATTAGTGGGGATTTCTGCTGAGTTTGTTCCTAAACTGATTTAATGCCTCCAACCTCAGCACCACCTACTGTGTCTCTTTCTTGTGCAAATATGCCTGTGCTTACCTGATTATTATTTGTCATTCAACCCTGCAACGGTCAATTATTTGTGTTTGCTGGGTCATGCAGTGCAGAACAAAAAGACGACCAAATAAATAGCATCTGCAGTAACACCCAAACAGCTGAACAGAGGCAGTGGTTGGCTGTGGGTGGCCATTTGCCTGAGCCAGCAGTTTCACCCTCCGTGTGCCTGCAGAGAACAAGAAAGTGGCCATCTGACCCAACCCCTACCTTGATGGAGGATCCTGTGCTCTCTTGTGCTGCGCAGAAAGCCCCAGGTGAAACACCCAACCCCCATAAGATGCTTGTGCAGCAGAGACAGTCTCAGTCATGATGCTCTGGCCCCTGTGAGGTAGGAACCACAGTATTTAAATTTCAGATCTTAGCCCAGTGGCCAGTTTCGGAGTGGCTGGGTGGTGACAGGTTACCCCTATTGATGTGCTCACTGCAAAGCAATTAAAAGTCGGCAGTCAAAAAAACCCATGGCTTTTTGTCTGAAGAACATAATTGCCGGCAGCTGGATTTTCCACTCTCCCAGAAGTCCAGGCACAGGAGGCTGCCAAAGCTTTTCAGACCACAGAATGTGCCACAAAACTCACCTAGGGAGCTGCTTAGAGTGGTAAAAAGAAAGCATGTAGAAAGGGATGCTCCCAAAGGTCCTATCCCATCTGTGGTGCTGTAGGAATCCCTTTACACAGCAAGCCAGGCAATGATCCCAGCACCACCATCAGGACAAAACCTGCCCCTGCCTCCCTCTTTCCAGCTCCCTTCCATGACCTAGAGTCTGGTCCTAAGTGACCCTGCTGCTGCATGATCAGGAACTCAGCAGCACTGCAGGTAAAACAGTCTCAGCCTGGAGAGTTCTGGCTTCATTTCTGTTCCTACCAGTTAACAGCACCTTCCCATCACCCTTTCCTGAGCTGTTTGGGTGTTCAGGCATGAACCAGTTGGGTGACAATGCATAAATTAACTTGGCCCTGCTCCATGGATTAATTGGGTGCCCATGTGTGAGCAAGCCAGGCGCTGGCGCGTGACTCACTGGGGCGCTCATGCATGGACAGAAAGGGCTCTCATGTGTGAATTGTTCATGCAGTCATGGGGGCATGGATGTGCTGCCCAGGCATGGATGATCTGGGCAGGAGTTGTCTGGGGACTCATGCATGAATTAATAGGGTGCTCATGCAGGCACACACCAGCTGCTCAGGCAGGAACCTTTTGGGTGCTCCTGTGTGAGGTCACTAGAACCCGTGGGTGAATGCAGTAACCCCTGCAGTTCGTGCCCTGCTCACTCCTCTCCTTGAAGATCATCCTTAAAAGCCTTTTGAACACAAATACACGATCAACTTTACTTTCAACACCATCATAATCCTAATACATAATGATTTCAAGCTCCTCTCTAGCTTCCTGCACACCAGACAGAGGGGTTCATACTGAAACAATGTGTGCATATGCACTAAATTTCACTCCTTACCCCCAGGGACCAGAGAGCCTGGGAGTTATCAGCATTACAACTCCAATTTCTGTCTGTTATGAACTCCACCCCTTACACCATGGACTAGAGTACCAGGGCCAGCATTATCAAAGTCCAAATGTACGTACTTGTCATGACTTCACCCATTGTCCCCAAGGACCAGGATGGAGGAATTAATGTTGCAAAAACCTGGATGCAATATTTATTGCCAACACTCATACCTGCAAAACACTTAGCCAGGAAGACCACAACAGTCTGAACAAATAACCATTGCAAACCCCAGCTATTGCACCGTTTACAAATGTCAGGCCTTGTGCCTGCAAGAAAAAAACATTAGGGCAGAGCAAATACAACACTTTTTCCATCTGTGTCCTCAGAGCTCTGCTCTCCCAAGTCACCAACTCTGTTTTTCTTGCTCCAGCTCAGTACTAGGAAGTGATGGTTGCCCACCTCCTGCACAAAACACTTATTAATGACTTTTTATGCTTACTTGTAGGTTGTTCAGCTGCTCATGTGTAAGTGAATTGAGCACTCAGGTGCAAATTGTTTTGGATGTGAAAGCAGGGGCTCACTGGGTGCTTATGCATAAGAGAATAGGATGCTTTTTCATGGGGGCAGGAGACTTCTCTGCACACAGCTGAGCAGGGGCTGCAGGGCAGAGCCACACCAGCAGTGGGTGAGCTCTGACTTTGGGCTGTTTGGCTTCTCCTTCCCCCTCCCCACTGCGCTGCATCTGCAAGCACAGCCCCAGCATCCCACAGCCTGTGCTTTAGGTCATGCTCCTGGGGTTTCATCAGCTGCTTCTGAGTCCCAAAGCTCCTGAAATCCTCACAGGCGGGTGAGGGAGGGGCAAGAAGGGATAGAGGTATCTGATTGTTGGTGATATTTTCCATGGGCACATGACACTGGTGAAAAACACTACATGTTTCTAGTCAAAGGCAGAGATTTGGCAATCCCAGGGCCAGCTGTGAATTCCTTAAGTCATGTTAGTTAGCACCTTGCTTGGCAGCTGTCACTGCAGATGCTTGCAGAGTCACGACATGGAAATCCAGGCATGCTAATGCAGCTCCAAGAGGCTGGAAGGGGGCAGGAGCTGGAATTATCCAAGTCACACCACTCACACACAGCTCCTTTCAGGAACTTGTCCTCCTGTCCACCTCAGCCACCACCCCCACTAAGAGGTTTGACATGTGAGCCTCTGTCAGTGTGTCATGGGGACACCGATCTTTGGTGGCTCCCCCATGGTCAGCTCCCCACGAGCAGAAGTGTTGGGGTTGAGACACCTGGTACAAGCTGGGCTTCAAAGGTGAGGAATCATCCTGCTTACGTGGAGATACCTCTAGTGCAGAGCTGCCTGGCTGGGGAGGTTTGAAGGTCCTGGAGACTTGCAAAAGCCCGGTGTCCTCTCATCAGGACAAGTGAGCCAAATTATGGCAGGTAGCCGCTGATGCCAAGCAAAGTTGGGGCTGCAGAGTGGAACCTCCTCAAGGCTTGGTCTGCATCTTCTCATGAAGTGTGCAAGGTGCCCAAGACACTGTTCTCAGGGAGCAAAGCAACACAGCACTGATACCCTCAATCCCTCTGAGCTGAGCACGAGCTAAGACCTTACTCAAGGGGCAGCATTCAGCTGGCATCGCAGCTGGGCACAGAACACAGCTTCTAAATTCCCTCCTCAGGTGACAGCACCGTCAGGAGATGCTAAACCCACCCCATCACAGATAGAAACACAGGGAGCCTCTGTCTGGAAACTGGAATAATTTTGAAGGCAGGATCACTGAGCACAGCAGGAATGTGAAATTATCACCATGGAGAAGTAGACTTCAGCTCGAAGCATCCCAAAACGATTTCTTCTAAGGCTCTGAAAATGGTTTACAGAAGCCATAAATGCACCACATACCTAACGACACCTCATGGCAGGATTTCTCTGTGTGAATGCCCAGGGAGGAATTCTTCTGCATGTGAATTGCTCAACAGGCTGCCTGTATTTATCTCTACACCTACAAAACCTGCAGGCAGAGCATGCCAGTGTGCTCCTGCCTGGTGCCTCCAGCTCCTTGTCCCCAAACCCACGTATTTCTCTGGGCAGTTTCTGAAAGCACCTGAGGGAAGTCACAGAGCCTCAGACAAGCCTTGGGGACCACCTGGTGCACCATGGCAGGACACAGCACATCCCTTGCCCACGGCCACCATGCCCTGTATGGAGCAGTCTCCAACTAGCTGGGAATGGGCACTTGGGGAAAACTGACCATGGGGGATGGCTGAGCCAAAAACAGAGGGCTTTTTTCACTGTATTTGAAGAAAACAGCTTTAAGGGGAAGAGAAGGAGTTATGGTAATAAAGGGAAGTCTGAGGGCAGGCAGGGATCTGCCTCCCATTGCAAAAGGCAGCAGGAGGTGGTTGCTTTGCCTGAAGACAGGATTAGCTGGCATTTCAAGAGGAGGTGGCTGGGGAAAGTATTTGGTAGGAAAAATCACATGCTTCAAGTGTGCACTGAAGTTTCAGGAGCCATTTTCATATGCTTCTGAAATATTTCCTGCTTGACAAAGCCACTGAGAATCCCAACAAGGAGCAGAAGAGGAGTCTGGTGCTGCCTCGTGTGGCATCTCTTCAAACAGCTCCGTAGGAAGGACTCAGAGGTTGCCAGAACAGGTATTTCTTGCTGCACTTTCTTCTCCAAGCAAGGAGACATCTCCATACACATTAATATACATAAGCATCTGGAGACCAGGCAGGCCCAGCAATACTGCCTGCACAAGAAAGCCTGATATGTGTAAAGAGCATGAAAGGACTTGCAAAGCAGTGGTGGTGGGTTCTTACTCAGAGGCCACCAAACTCTAACAGGTAATAGGGCTGTGAATGTCAAAATAATTCATCAGGAAGAGGAAAACTTGAGTAGTCTGAGGCAAACATGTCCTCTGAGGAAGGATTGAAGAGCTGTGTAATAATAGATGAGACTTAAAAAATTGTCTGTGTCCCCTGGAAGATGGTCCCTACACACGTTGGTGGGTCCTGAGAGGGTCTTGCTGCTGATCCAGAGCAGTGTTTAAAGCTCAAGCCATTGGGCTGATCTCAGCTGCAATAAAAGGAGAGGTGCTTCAAATGACTTTCACAAGAATAGTTATCACAAACACTATCCATCAGCTCACCATGGATGGGGCATGATTGGCTTTCATCCTTTCCTTTAGGAAGGGACAGGATCAAGATGAACTTTGTTCTTGCTCTTAGATCTTAACAGACTTTAAATAGATCTATCCAACCATGAGATGTCCATATGTGCAACTCTCCCATTCCTCCTGCCTTTGTTGAAGACTGAAACCATTCCAAAATAGCACTTCCAGAGGAAAGGCTGCCATTTCTTACAGATTTAAGAGGGCCCATTAGCATGTGTTCCCCCTTACCACAACTGCTGAACCACTCAGCTGGGGATCTGCTCAGCAGGATAGGCTTCAAAACACTTTTACAAGAGCTCTGGCAATAAAAGATGCATGTCAAGACAGCAGATAAAACACTTAAAAGGCGATTGGAGTTGAGTTTGTAGCCACTGTAGTTTATTGCACTGGAAAGCAGCCACCTGTGGCTGGGTGAAAACTCCCTGTCTGCAGAAAAACTCAGGGTGCTCAGAGCCTCTTCTTCCTCCTCTTCCTCTGGTGCTGCAGGAAAAGAACCCACAGCTCCCATCTCAGGCTTAGTTTTGTTTTTAGGATGCATTCCCTTCCCCCTCCATTTTTTTTTTGTTTCAGCTCAGGCAGTTGTGTGCCTGACAACTCAAAGCAAAGTTATTTCACTCTGCTTCCAAGTCATTTAACTCCTGAAAATCAACTTTCACTTAGGACTGAAGTAATTTTTAAAAGCAAAGATAGTTTCAAAAACAAAGATATTTAGAAATACTTTTTCATTTTTCAACTGTTTAAAAATGTTTTTATTTTGATAATTTGGGGTTGGGTTTTTTTCCCAAAATCATTCTATTACGGAAATTATCAGTATAAGTTATGTAGCATTGGAAAGAAGGCTGCTGTGCCTGTGTGGCATGAATGACAGGATGAGGAATGCAGAGGTTTTGGGGAGTCCTGTGCAAGAGGGGCCTGCTCAGTGTGGGGTTTCCCCTCCTCCTCCAGCCCACTGACCCCAGATGGCTTTTTCCTCTCCTACAGGGGGTATGTGCCCATGTGGACGTGGTACATCACTTCACTGCTTCCTCATGGTGAGAAAGATGTATTTGTAGCAAGCATTTCTGAAATTTAGGACTGAATCCTATGACCTGGCCCTGGTGTTCTTTTGGCTGGGATTAGGGGGAGGTGTCAGCATTCACAGGGAATTTGTACATAAAGATTCCTGTTGAAGGAGTCCCACCTGTATGAAAATACACCTTTGCCATAGGGTCAACTTTGCACCTCCTCATGCACAGCCCCAAAAAGATGCTTTTTGTTGCTCTGATGCAGGTGCGAGTCCCTTTCCCCCAGACCATGTAGCATTGGGAAAAAAGGCAAGATTTTGACTCATTCAATACAGTTTTGGCAATGAAAACATCTCCAGTGCAGGCTTCCTTGTGCTTTCTTTGTCCTGAGAGACCAACCCAACCCAACGAATACTGAAGGGAATTCAGACGGGCCGTGTGCCCAGTGCCCCAGGAAATCTCCACGGTTGCCTGGCTGCTCCCACCAGACCATGGCAATCCCATAAAGGCTGGGTAAAACAATAACACCGCTCCCTCAGGCCCCAGCTCAGAAACACACTCAGGCACTTGTAAAACCTTAGGCCTATACTTAAATCCCTGAGGTTTTATTCCCTTGAGCCGTGTTGGCTTTCTCCACATGCCGAGCTGGGATGCTCGTGCGCAGAGAGGGAAAACGTGGCTTCAACCTGCTGATAGCTCTGGTACAGGATCAATACCTGAACAGAGCACCTCTCCCAGAGGACACTGGAATAGATCTCCTACGTGGATGAGAGTGGAGCAGGTTTGGCTCAGCCCTTCCACTGACACCATCCATCAGATAAGATCAGACCACAAACTGCCCGGACAGATGTTACATTATTTATTAGAGCAGGCTACTGGTCTGAGGCTTGAGGCCAAGAGGGAGGGAGAAAAGACAGCAGAGAAGATAAAAACAAAGTATTTCTTAACCTCCAGAATAAAGGGGTTTGAGAAAGAGGGAGAAAAAACATCTGTACAATTTATGTCTACATCAGATATATGTTTTTTATGAGTGTTTTCCTACTGTTCAGTGAAGCAAGGAGACCCCTTAAGTACATGGGATTACAGATTTCCCCACTCAGAGGTTCTGGGACCCCTCAAAAGACAAGCAGGTCCCTTGGGACTGTTTGACCAGTACCGAAATTTGCCAAGCACTGAGTCACAAGCACTAGTGGACAACTACAGCTATTTTAGCTGAGTTTTCAGACCCAGTGGCAGGATGGGAGGTGAAAGACATCCAGAGGCAAATACAAAACCAGTGGAGAAGCATTCTTCTGGATGCCTTGCTGATGCTGGGGTCACTGGAGCATCTTCAACCCCAGCCTAAACACACACACATCACACCATGGGGACCCTGGAGGCAGCAGCTTGTCCTTCACAGCAGCAAGCCATGCCCAGCAAGCCCTGATCATAGCACTGCCAGCTCTTAGCTTAGACACTCCAAAACCAGCTCCCAGGATCCATCAGCTGTGGCAGATGTGCTCCACAGGGGAGGGGTGCCTGTGACACCAAGATGCTGTGAAGCGACAGGTAGTGAGATGGCATCATTCTTGGGCTTAATAGTAATCATAAATATTAATAATATGTTGTTATTATTATAGCTGACAGAAACATTCGAGAAGGGGGAGATAATTCTCCATTTCAGGAGAGAATTTGCTGATTTTTCTTGAAGGTACAGCTGCTGCTGCCACTGCTGCTGCAGGGCTTGGCTTCCTGTGCTGCAGCCTGGCTGAGAGGGTACTGGGTGGGAATTTGGGGCTGCAGTGATTGCTGCCTCCTTCCAGCAGCTCTGGGTGTGTGGCTGTGTGCTGGAGAAACCTCAGCCACCGAGGTGGAGGCAAGGACAAAAGAATAGGAGCAATGGGAAAAAGCAGCACTGGGAGGTCTTGGTGTAGGGTTTCAAAGAGTTTTGGAGTAGCTGGAAATAACCGGAGGGGCCTGTTTCTGAGCAACTTCGTGCAACTCTTTTCTTGCATCAATGCAAACCAGATTGGGTTGGAGCAGGAAAAGCTGGAGGAGGTGATGTGGAGCTGTGCTCTGCTTGCTGCCACTGAGGTGGGCTCAGGCAGGGGAGAAGCCTTGAGGGCTGACAAATTAATTACCCACCAGAGGCTCATGAATGGACCACTGGGGGCTGGAAACTGGGACAATGCTGTGGGCACAAGGAGCAGCAGGAAAGAGAGGTGTCCATGGACCTTGCTTGTCCTGTTGATCCAGGCAGCTCTCTGGACACCAGGAGCCCCAGCACAGCCAGTCAGGGCCAGTCCTGGTGCAATGGGATTTTGTAGAGAGCTAAGCCAAAGTCTTGCTTCCCCCAAGTGTTGCCAGCTCCTCTGGAGCACTGCCTTTAGCAGTGATAGGTTCTCTCCTTCCACCCTCCAACCTCCCCCAGACAATGTTTCCAGTGATTTCTGCAAGTCATATTGAATTTATCCCCATTCATTTCTTTTCATGCAACAATTTTTTCACTCTCCCTCTTTCTCTTATATGTTCCTCTTTTCCCCAGAAAAACCTCCTGTCCAAAAAGCCCTGGTGCCATGGTCTCACCCTGCAGGTGACTGTCTGATGAATGGTGTTTATGTCATCAACCCAAACACAGGACTGATACAGGATCAATACCTGAACAGAGCTCACTCTACCTGCAGCATCAACCACCCAGGTCCCTAAAACTTGTCACTGCTGCCCTCCCTCTTCCTTGCTCCCATTACATCCACATCTCCTCCTCCTACTTATGGTTATGAGCTGTGCCTGAGGTCCCACGGATCCCACATCCCCTTGGGCATGCACAACTTCTTTGTGGCCAAAGGAATTATCCCTTCAGCTAAGACAGGTCTGCTTAAGTCTCCTACCCTGCTGGGTAAAGAACAGAGTGCCCTCAGCATATGAGTGCTGTGGCATTGCTACACACCCTGAACCCTTTTCCCAAGGGCGTCACCCCCAAAAAATCACAAGTTAGAGAGATAGGAGGCATGTTTGAGAGTAGAACTTGCAGGAATCATGCACAGATGATATGGTAGGAGGTGAAGGGGAATAGGAATGGTGCAGCCTTGGACTGGTGACATTCCAGCTAGGATCATCTGCTCCTCCTCCACCCACCAAAGCAGAGCTTTCCCCCAGGTTCCTTTTGTTCACCAGAGCTGGTTACCACCAACCAATCATGCAGGAATTGCACCCACCACATCTTTTATCCAAGGTGGGATCCCTTTAATGTGCCAGAGGTTCTCTCCCTCCCTGGGTGCCTTCTCTCCGTGCCTGGAGTGGTGCCAGGGCAGCAGGAGCAGGTGCAGTCGTGTCCAGGCACGATCAAAGTGCTACAACAGAGTTATCTCCATGCTCACTGAGGACCAGACAGGCCCATTGCACAAACACAAATTTTGGGGCTTTAATTACCCAAGCAGGAAAACAATGCTCTGTCTTTAAAGCAATCTATGTCTGTTTAAAGGGAAAAACAAAGGCTTTGGAATCAGAGGATCAGGAGGAGGGAGAGAAAACTGAGCTCAAAATCATTCCATTGCTCAGTGGCATTGCTTTGAACCAAAAGTTATTTTGAAAATACAAAATATTCCATCCCTCTTGTCCCTCCTCTGAAAATCAGTCTTTGGGGGTAGCAGGGCTCCCTTTCCTTGGAGGGTCCAGCTTCCCAAGGCATTGGGAACAGCAGAGAGGGTAGGTAGGGGTGAAGCAAGATGCCTCAAAGGAAAACTTCCTGGGTGCTGCTGGGCCATTGTCTCCATCACTCATTGTCCCAAGCTCTCTGCCACCCAGATGTCTTGCACCAAAACCATGACCAGCAAGTTTCTTTTTTTTTTCCATCAAGCATATGAGATAATGACTTATATATTAAGAATCTGCACCCAACAAGACACACATCTAAAACTGAAAGCTGCACTGTAGAGGGGCTCAGGAGATCAAAGGTTTTTCTGCCTTCCTTGAAGTTGTGCTTGAAACAAACAACTATTCTTTTCAAATCCTGTATTTTATTCAAAGCTCAGTTGGAGCTGATGTCTTGCCTGTTTATTTTCAGCTGCTAGTGGTTTGTCTGCAACCAAAATAAGTCTTTTCTTAATCCTTTCTTTGCAACATCACTCGAGGAATGGGATCCATACGTGCCTTCATGCCAGACCCTCAGGGTGCCACAGGCTTGTCCTGCCCAGGACAGCCCTGAGGTCTTTCATGCATAGTCCCACACTGCATTTTGGAGATGTGCTTTGAGGTTTTACTGCTGCAATGTCTCAGTGCTGTCGCCAAGTGCTCACCACAGAATTTCCTCTATTTGCAAGGTTCTGCCAGCAGTAGCCCAGCACAGGCTGTAACCTTGTACAATTTGATTTTTAGCTCCAAGACCCATTTTAGGCAGAACCCATTAAAATCATTAGGTGTTACCATATAAATCTCCATCTGCCACGTCACAAGGTGAGTGACATTTCCTGACAGCATGTTTCATCATCACAGGACCTATTTTTAAAGCACCGATTTAAAGTTGTAATGAATATTTCAGCATGCTGCTGAAACCACTTCTGCCCCAAAACCCCTGAAGTTTTGAACTCTTTTATTCTACTTTACCTAAGAAGGACTGTGACACTTCTAAGATTTGTTTATTGGTGTGTACCATCTGGCACAATCCTGCAATCTCCATTGAGTAGGGACACTTCTTGCCTAATTTCAGCAAGACACTGCATCCATAGTTTTTTTCACAAAGAACAGTGAGTGGTCACAAAATTAAAAAATAACCCTGCTGATGGCTCTGGCTGTGGGTTACCCCATCCCATATCAGACATCAGAGAATCCACATGAGAGAGCTGATGAAAACCAGGCTTTAAGGTACACTGAGCAGGTCACTCCTGTAAAGCATCTCAAATCCAGATTCACACTTCTCCTCTGTTTTCTTTCCAAGATGAATAATTAAAATTATGGAGGATAAATAGAGAGGGGTAAAACACAACTTCACTCAAGTGTGGCGTGTGTTCCTTCACTGTTTCACTCCAGGTCCTTCTTTTGTGTTCTCCTTCTCATTTTTGTTGCTGTTCTTCTCCTCCTCCTTTTCCTTCATCTTCTTCTGCATTGTTGCTCCCACAACTGATTTCTGTTTCAGATGCAAACCAAACTCCAGCCACACTGGAATCACTGCATGGCCTCCAGGTACTCCTGTGGAACAGAGATGCTGTGCAGATGCAACAGGAACAAAAAAAAAGGGAAAAGGGGTGTTTGCAGGATGCCCCACACAGCAAATCTCCTGGAACAGGGATTTGGTACATTCCAGCAGGACTTCTTTTCATGAAGATATCACAGAGGGAAGCAATAAAGGAAAGTTTCCTCCTTGTGCAAGGGAGCAGGGTAAGTCATGGAGCACTCTCGACTTTCACCCAGACAGCTAAAAATGAGGGGAAGCTCCCTGTGTGGGTCCCAGCCCTGTCTAGACTCCATAGATGTTCACAAAAGGAGGATTACAGGCAAAAGAGGTGAAGGGGCAGGCTCCTCTCCCTGAAGCAGCGCAGTAATTGAGGGGAGACTTTGCTAAGCTGTGGTGCTCTGGCACCTCGAGGCTGCACCAGAGCCTTGCACTGACCTGCCCCTGTGGGAAGCAACACTCCTCTGGCATAACCCAGCCTGCCTTTGCCTCCAGTCTCCACTGCACACAGCCAGAAGAGTCTCTTGGTGGTGTGTTAAAATTAGATGACACAAAACAGCACCACTGGTGTGGCCCAAGGTGCCGTGCAGGAGGCACCGAGCTCCCCGCAGTTCCAGGACAAGTGCTCGCGTGTTCAGCTCTCTGCACCAAGCTCAGCCCACAGCAGCTTCAGGCACCACAGCAAAAAGAAGCAGAACTGATTCATGAAGGGGAAGGTAAAAGAAATGAGTCAGGATAAAGAGTCCTAAACTCTTCTTTGACCATCACATTCCAGCCTAACCTCTCCTGAAAGGCTTGCACGGGAGACCCGTCTGCCACAGGAGGTTCTGGGGGATGAAACCTAGGAACGGGGTGAAACCTGCTGCCTTTGCAATTCTGACTAGAATCAAGGAAAATGTTGAGAGAAGCCTATTTAATGTGGTGGAAAGACTGACCAAGACAGAGGCAGGGGAAAGGGTGCTGTGGTGGCACCCCATAAACCTGCTCCAGGCGTGGGGTGGCAGCTCGGGGTGAGGAGCAGAGGTAAGGTCATATATCCAGTACATATCAAAGTTTTGTCAACTAGGAAAATGAGAAAATGCTGCTTTGCAATTCTCTCAAAATGCACTTATTGCCGTCTCAGCAGATTCCTGTCTCCCTCTGGGATGCAGAAATCAATTAGTCCAGTCTGAAAGAAAAATCAAGTGTGTCTTTTGCTGTTTTGTAACATGACAGACACTTCTGCAGTTACCTGGCTTCAAATAGGCATCTCCATGAGCGAGCAGATGCAGAAAACGCCCAACCTAAAGGGATGAGCAGCCTTTGCCTTCAGTCATCACTGACTGGTGAGATTCGTCATGCCCTTAAAAACTTGAGAGCAGGCTCAGCTGCTAACGCAAAACTCCTACTTCTGATTCAAAACATGATGTAATTTAAATATCAATCATTTTTCCCTAGAAAAAAACACAGTCAAGCCTGCATGGCAAGGCTGTATATCTATGCTGCCATAAGACTTCCCCTGCGTAAAACAGAGACCTTTTGACCCGAGGGACTTTGCTTCCTCTGGAGGAAATCAAGAGGGAGCAAAGTTCACTGTGATCAAAATAAGTCTTGGCACAAGAGCAGATTTCCACATGCTTGCCTGTGTGTGAGAAGGGGGTGCACAGCCCCAGCAGCCCAGAAAACATCTGATCCAGAAAGATATTTTCACCGTGTCTTCAGATTCACTCTGCCTCAAGGTTGCCTCCAAGCAGAGGAAAAGCCACCATGGCACTCCATTTCGGTGTGATCACTAGCAAATCCCCAATCCCATGGTAGCTGTGGTGCCTTCGAGAGCCAGCAGCTTTCAAAGGGACTGGTGAGGGCTCCTGTGGTTGGTTGGTTTTGGGATATTTTATGGAAACTGCCTTGGTACCTGCAGTCCTCAGCCAGCTCCAAAGCTTTGCTACCAGCAGGAGTTTCTACCATGCTGGAGTTTGGTGCCTGGGTCAGCATCTCTGCATCATCCCTGTATCCACAGCTGGCCAGATGGCTGTCAGAAGTCCTGGGAAGAAAGAGATTTGGGAAGGGGGAAACCAGGATGTGCTCCTGTCTTTTTCTTGCCCTGCCACCAAAAGCAGAGCAGAAAGTGAAAAGGCCATGGGGTGGTGGGAAAGGAAATAAGTTTGAGGGTACCTGTTGCATTCCCTCTGCATTCCCATGATGGGTGGAAGTGGGTGAGCAGCAGAACACCACCATCTCTGGGGAGAGGAACATCCACTCAGCCCCCAAAATGAGAGCAGTTACCCAGAATTTTGGGGAGCAGAAGTAACATGAAGAGTATCTGGCATTGGCAAGAGACTGAGGACAACGATTTGTGCCCAAGTGACAGCAGAGCCCTGAGAAAAATGGGAGGGAGAGGGAGAGCAGCCCCTTTTATCAGCACTGGCTGCTACATTTCTCACTTTTGGAGTAGAAAGTTGAACAACTGCTGTTTCTGGGATTGCAGGAAAGCATCTCTGGGCCACTTTGCTTAGAGGGAGGGGAGCAGGTCCATCCCTGGGGAGTCCTGGAAGGAGTCTGGCTCTTCTTGTCAACCATTTTTACTTTGCTTCCTTTAAAGGCTGGGAGGAAAGAGGGAGGGAGAGAGGACCCGAGCAATATGGTCTGAAAGAAAGAAAAAGAAAAAAAAAAGAAAAAAGGCAAGTTAAAGATGTGAAGTGCCTGGCAGAGACCCAAAGCACAAGAGCACAGAGACCGTGAGAAAAATGTAAGTTTGCTGTCCAGCTGGATGGAAATCAGATGTTGCTTGAGACTTCACAGGACTTGTAAATGAATAAAGGAATGGGCAGGAAAGGAAGGAAGATCCAGCCAGGCTGGAGAAGGCAAACCAGCAGGGCCTTGATCCCAATATGGTTAATATCCATGAGACTTATTCCTATGAGCATCAGTGACTGTCCTATCGCAGCATAAATCCTTCGCTAACTGCTAAACCAGATCTCCTGAGAACAGAGGAGTGGAGGCTTCAGGGCTTTGATGCTGCAAGTAGCAGAGGAGGAGGAGGAGGGAGTCATGAGGATGGGGAAGAGAGCCATTGCAACCCTTGCTGGAACACAAGGGAGCACAGCTGCTCTAGTGGCACTAGGCAGCTTCCATCGCTGTTCCCTATTCCCCTCATGGCTGCTCAGATACGTGGCCTGGGAATGCCAGGGTATCTGCTGGGCATGGATGACCCAGAGGTCCAGAGTGGCAGAAGAAGGACAGAGGGATGGTGGGGGAGGTGGGATACACCCTGGGGAAGGTCTGCAGCAGGATGGACACAGCTACCTTTGTTTCTCAAGTGACTTTTGCTGTTCCACGTGCAGTCAGACCATGGGATACACCTTGAGACTGATGGAAGAAGTTACCCATGCCCGTGCCTTTATTATACACAGGCACACACAAATCCTTGAGGTACCACCTGATCTAGTATCTCCTGCAGGACCTCCTGTTTGTACCCACCTGCTAAAAGGGAAAACCCATGCAAGAAGCAGCAGGGAGAACGAAAGAGGCCTTTGTGAGCTCTGTATCACCCATGCCAAACAGGGGACGGCTTAGAGACTTCTGCTAGAAACTACTCAGAGCTGCTGAACACCTGGCTGGAACCTGCTTCTCCTGCATGGAGGCTGGAGGGCTCTAGGATGACCCATTGCTGGACTGAGTGAGCAGGTCCAGGGCAGGCTCTGGTTGGAGGCACAGTGCTCATAGTGTCCCTTTCCATGCACCATGCTCAGCTTGCCAGGCAGGCACAAAAGGCCTGTCCTTGCCATTTCCCAGCGACTTGCCGTGGGAAGCTCATTCCTGCTGGCCCTGGGCTGGGAATGGAGCCACCACTGGGACCTGCAGGGCTCTTTCTGTAAGGAAACAAAGTCATGCTCCTTGCACAGGAGACTGGGGACCCCCCAGCAGCCAGCCATGGCCCAGGGCACTGCTGTGTGAAGAGCTGTAAATGCCAATAAGGATGGCTGCTGCCCCAAAATGCTCCCCACCAGAGCCAGCTTTTGGGGCCAGGGCAGTGAGGTGCTCTCCCTCTGTTCATGCAGTGCCCTTGGAGGCATCATGGGGGGAGATTTCAACCCTCTCCAGGGAGGCTTAAGAGGGACAGATGCTGGGAGTGGGTGAGGAGGCATCTGGGGAGAAGGGAGCATGCAGAAATATTCAGAAAGAGCAAGCAAGCCCAAGCTGCAACTGATGCATCATTAAAGCAGAGTGGAGCCTTAAAGAAAGAAACCCAAGGAAAACACAAAACCCCCACCAAAACCTCCATCTGAACACGCTCAGACAGTCTTTGTGACCTGCTGGGACCTTGCCTGGGGATGTCTGGGCTCCGGGCTCCCTCTAGAGGGTTTTGCACAGCCAGCAAATGGCCACTCCATGGCCTTGGGAAGGAGACGGAACGGGCTCCAGGGCTCAGCCCTTCCTTCCCTTGGGGTCCTGCTTTGCTTGGGGTGGCCTTAAGAGCATCCCCAAAGTGCCCTGGTCCAGCATGAGCGTCCTCAGCTCTGCCAAGGGGCGCGGCAGGGGCAGACACTCGGTGTGTTCACAAGGACGTGTTTACAGGGATTATTTCAGCCAAGCAGGATTTGGGGAAAGGGGCATTGGAAGTGATTTTGCGCTGTAGGTGCAGAGCTGAATCCCACCTTGGAGATCCTGCTGAGGGGCTGGAACCATTCAGGGCCGAGCAGCATATCCTGAAGTGAGAGCAGGACTGTGAGCAGGAGCTGCATAAAGGCAGCTGGCCCTCACCTCTGGGCAAGGAAGGGACCTGTCTACACAGGCAACAGAGCTCGGAGCAGGAGCTGCCACCAGGAGACACGTCCCACCAGGAAGATCCCAATTACAGACACCAGGATGAGCTCCTCATCAGAGTAGCGCTGGTGTGAAGGAGCAGCCTTGGAAGAAGACCCAGCCAGCAACCCAGGGGCAGCTCATCACGGGACAGGCTGCTCCTGGCCCGGGCTGTTGGCAAGGATTTGCTGTCACGGACTTGTCCTCAGACATCTGCGACTGCTCTGGCACCAAAAGGCATTTTCACTTTCTAAAACACCTGCTTGACAGCTCTCTGAGAGCTTTTTTTGTCATAAAGGGTGATTGTAAATCTTTAGGTTTCCTTGATAATAACTTAATTACAGCCCAGACTGCCCAAAGCAATGAGGCACTTCAAACACATCCAAAGGCATGTTAACTCATCCTTGAGGTTTTAATTAGAGCAGCTGCAGGGGTAGGTTGTCAGGTAGGAAACATCTCACAGCCTTTTTGAGGGGGTCTTGGCTTTCCACCTCTCAGGCCAAAGTCACAGACACAGAGATGTCACACAACAAAAAAGAGCACCAGGAAAGAGGGTTTGGGTGCTTTTAAGATTTCCTGGAGCAATTTGAAACAAAACAATTTGAGGTCCAAACACATGAAGCTGTAGGGAACTTGAAATTCTCCCCAGGCCTTTTGACAAAGGGCTCTGCTCCAGTTGTGGCAGCAATGCCCAGCTCAGCTGTGCTCAACTATGAGCACATTCTGTTCCTTGTCTGCAAACAAATTCCAGCTGCCCTGATCCCTCCAGAAGGGACAGGAGAAAGTTGGGAAAACACCACAAGAAGTTGCATCGCTTCTAATTTCCATTTTTTCTGCTGGTGAGACAAATATTCTTTGTGCCCTGGGAGAAGACCAGCAGGATCCTGGTCAGTGCCTACCTAAGGGTGCAAGCAGTTACATCCCTACAGATAAAGCCAGAAAGGTTTCTTGAAGAGAAAGTCACATCTTACTAAACTAATATTCCCCACTGAAAGGGTGGTCAGACCCTGGAACAGGCTGCTCAGGGATCTGGTAGAATCACTATCCTTGGAAGTGTTCAAAAAATGCATTGATGTGGTGGTAAGGGACATGGTTTAGTGGTGGGCTTGGCAGCGCTGGGTTAATGGTCCGACTCGGTGATCTCACAGGTCCTTTCCCACTCAAACAATTCTGTGATTCCATGATTCCAGGGCGCAGCCGGTCTCAGCCCGGTCACTGCCGCTCCCCAGGCTGGCTGATGGTCCCCTTGTTCCCATTAGATGGTGCTCTACGCCCTCCCAAAAAATCCCTTTTACAGTCGGAGTCCGTTCCTCTGGTGCTGCATTTCCAGCTGCAGCCTCGGGTGGGAGGAGAACAGATATTTTCCTCTTCGGGGGATGCTTTCCACAGCGGCAAAGTAGGATGGGCAGGGGGGTTTGAAGAACCCCAGGCTGCGTTGAAATGCAGTGGGAAGTGCAAGAAGGAGAGGAGGTTGAGAAGATGGAGCAAAAGGCACGATCATTTCCCCCCTGCCTGGAAGGTCCTTATTTGCACTCATTTCCCCCCACAGAAGAATCATGAACTGGCAGAGGATGTCCAAACTTTCCCTGGCCAGGACTGAAGGAAGACGCTTTTCCCCTCTCCAACCATGTGGGCGCAGGGTTTGTGAGCAAACACTTCCAAAAGTGTCCTGGGAGCTTCAGCAGCTGCGGGCATGGCAAGAGACCGGAGTTCTTGTATGGATGCTGACTGTGAAGCAGGGAGCACAGTGCCTGTGGAATAGCAGGCTGCATAACTTTCTCAGTCTCCTCTGAGAAAGTGGCCTGAGAAATCATAAGAAGGAATTAAAACAACCCTCAGAGATTGAAGACAGCCTTGCAGGTGCTGTTTGTCAGTTTCTTGTTTTCTTGCAAGAGAAGGTCGAGAGGTGGTGTACCCCACTGACCAATGATGGTGATGTGTTAGTTCACTAACCAATAAGAGTTTTACTTTTCTGTGCTTTCACTTATCAGTCTATAAAATAAGATCTGAAGTAATAAACCTTAGGAAGGGAGAGAGAGAAAGAACTCTCCTGTTCAACTCACAAGAGAGTCTGTGTTGTTCTTCTCACTGTTCCCAACAGAGCGACATTCTTGTGCCTCCTCCATCACCCCTTCAAAAGCCAAGTGCCAGCCCCAGCCAGCCCTGCCCTCCCTTGGGCTCAGGCAGGTTGTACCAAAAAGCAAAAGGCACCCTCAGCCAGAGCTTGTGGAGCTGCAGGGAGCTGAAGCTCTGGGTGGGCTGAGTGACAAATCTGGCTCTGGGGAGCACCAGACACACTCCAGCACCCTCCTGGCCTCGGGAAGGAGGATTCCTCTTTAGGACTCAGCAAACTAAGCTCTTAAGCGGCGCTTGTCAGCCAACAGATAAACACACTTAGAGTTAAAAGTGTGTTTATCACCCTCTGATGGGGAATATGGCATGTGTTTATGTACAGCATGGAAGTGGAGAGGCTTTCTAACTGTGCAAGAGAGCTGCCCATGGACAGACGTGGGCTGCTTTGGCTGGAAAAAGGATTTTCATGGTTTTCTTGCCTGATTATCTCCTCTGTTTTCTTCTCAAAATGTTTGTGGGGGTCTCATCTTGAAGCCTCCAATCCATGAATCAGCTGATGGGTTTTTGCATTTGTTGCTCTTTATGAAGCCTGTTCAACCCCCCATGGTGAAGACAGAAACCATTGCCCAACAAGCCTTTCCTGAAATCCGGTTTTGCAGGACAAATCCCCCAGAGAGGCTTGTACACTGCGTGAGGGATAACTTCAGCGTACACAGTGTCTCCTTTGACAAGCTGTCAAGAGGTCTCAAGATGATCTTTATTGCTTTACACACCCTGGTTGGGAAAGCTTGAGCAAAGAGACTGGCTTTGCAGGAGTCAGAAGCCAGGCCTCTTCTCAGATGTGGCATTTTGGGCACTGCCACCCTCCCAAAACTTTGTTACTATCATTTCAGTGTAATCCAGAGCGTGGATAATGTCTGCTGGAGATGCTGCTCACAACAAGTGCTGTTCCAGAAGGTAAAAACCCAGCACTGTTTTGATTTGTGATCGACCAGTGTTGAAAGACACAAGATCTCATCCTGGCTGAGGAAAAGAGTTGCCTTTCTATGAGAAGAGGGAAAGGGGAAAAAAGATTCTTGTTTCACCAGCTGAGTTGGAGTCAATTCCCTGACAATCTCCATCCCAGTGCCATTGAAGGCAGTGTGCTGGCAGCTGCTCCAGCCCTGCCTCACACCAAATGTATTTGCCTTTTGAGAGATGTTTGAAGATGAAGAGGTTTAAAGGAGGGGTGTGAGGAAATGAGTAATGAGGAAACAGCCTTTAGGAGGCTGCTGGGGCCAGTGAGGAAGCCCAACCCTTTATGCCAAGCCTTGCATCTCTCAAGAGGCTCAACTGCTTCTGCATCTGGACAGCATCAGTGCAAGAGAGCAAGAAATGGAAGCTCCTTTTCCCCCATGGGCTTCTCTGATCAACACATCAAAGGCACCATCATAGGAAACCCCACAAGTGGGTCTCAACCTAGAGATGCTTTAGGGCCTTCCCAGTGTGGACTCTCTTTATGCCAGCCCCAGGTCACAGCCTTGCTGTGAGTTGTTTTCCTGCCCTCAGGCACTGGATAGCCCCATCGGCTGGCTGAGCTGCTGAAGTTGTTGTCTGTCCATTCAGCAACACATCTGCAATCCCTGAGTGGGTGGGAGCGAAGCATTTTTTAAACTTAACACTGAGCTTTGTGGTAGGACTAAAGTTCAACTCTCAAGAGCCTGAGTTTCATGTAGTGTGAGGGCTGGTGTAAGGCAGCCCCAGGACACCTTGTGCTGCTCACTTCCTCCCATTTAACAGTATGAAACATATAAGGGTTCATTAATATTGAAAAAAAACTGTCTCACTGCGCCCTCATGCCAGCTGAAATCATCTCAGCTGACTGCAGCAAGCTCTCTGCACCCATGAGTGGATGCCTACGTGCAGGTTGCCCTCAGTACCCAGAGAGCAGATTAAAACTTGGCTGGGTTTTAGTGCAGGCTTTGTGCAGTGATGCTTCAGGCACACATCCCAGGGCCTGGGCTGCAGTTCCTGACTGCTTAAGAAGCGCACATTTGTAACTTGTCAAAGTCTCTGCCTGGTTTATACCCTCGGGGAAAGCCCCAGGGACAGGTTTTCAGGCAGAAAATGGGGTGGTGAGCAGGGCTGGCATCCCACACAGGGACATGGACACAGGGTCTGAGTGAGGTCACCACGAACTGCAGCACAAAGGGCAGTATCACGGGCAGTTTTGGGATGGCTTTTTGCTTTGTTTCAGATTCTCCCTGCCCAAGATGATAATGTGGAACTGATACTGCACTCAAAAACTTGCTACAGAGAGCAAAGAAATCCACAAGCAGCTGTGGCTGGCTGTGCAGGGTTTGGATTTGCTGCAGGATCAAGCAGCAGGTGCTGCCTAACATCAGTGTCCCCACTGCCACTGTAGGCTGGAGCAGCTCCAGCACTGGGGATATCTGTCTGGCAGCAGCCACGAGACCGAATTTCCTAAAGGGCACCGTGGATCTTCCCCACCCTCAGCCTGGAATTTGGGCAGGAACATCACATTCCCCTCCTCCATGCCGTGCCAGAGCTGGAAGAAGAGGGAAAAGGATCAGATGCTGCAGAAGTCCTGACCTCATTCCTACCCTGCCTGCATATGTTTTGTGGTAATGCTGTGATAGTTCTCAAATGCTTCCTTTACATTTTCCCAGCCAGGCACCAACATCACTGCCATCACCCCGTCTCCTTGTCTCTGCAGGAGTGTCCTCAAGGATGCAAACGTGTTTTTGCATTTGGCTGAACAAGATGTTCTTGTCTGAGGAACCACAACAGTGTTTTTCCTGGTTTTCCATCCATCCTATTAAATCACACTAGCAGCTTTTCTTCCTGCAGTTTAGAGTAGGACTCCTGTGGCTAGTGTTATGTGGACAGTCTGTCTGTCATTTCCTATTGTCTTTTGGTCAGGTGAGCTCCAGGTTGGAGAGATGGTCTTCCTGATGGAGTGATAATGTAAAGAGATATATAAATACAGTGTCCAAAATCAGATTGGGTTGTGTCTTTCCAAGGAGATGTCAGAAGCATCCAAGCAGTGGTTTGGTGCATCAGGGAAGGAATGTGCCTGGCATGACTGGTGTGTAGAGCCTGTCCTGGGTATCAAGGAGCCATCAGACAAAAATGCTTCATGGAACATCTCCACCTGCTCCAGAGTGATGGAGGACATGTGCAGCCCTAAGCCACAACTTTGACCTTGCTGCTGGTATCAGGCACTCAATGGGTGTCTCCTCGTGATTTCTGGTCATCCCTAAGTGCATCTGTGGTGAACTTCAGTCTGATGGGGCTTTTCTCACCAAATACATTTGCCACTCCTGGAGGGAACTAGGATTGGACAGAAATATATTTGCAGGGGAAAAGGCACCCCATAACCAAGGGGAAACACAGTGGGTCTCCTAGGAGGCTGCATTTTTGACCATTTCAGACCACAGCCCAAAACAACAATGGCATGCAGATGTTTTGTCTGTGCCATTTTTAACGGGCTTAAGGTGAAGCATTAGGACAAGGAAACCCAGCCTGGCTCCCAAGCTGGTCTGACATTGCTCTCAGATGTCTTTGCTCAATCCCTGTGCTCCTCTCTCAGCCCTGAGACCATTTCACAACAAAATATTCCTCTAATCTGTTCTTGTGAAATAGGTGCGGCAAAATATGCATTGCCACCAGGATAAGCAACGGCAACCACAGGCCCAAACACAATTTTTTTTTCCTCTCTTGGTTAAAAATATGTCATGGATCACTTACTTAAGCTAAATACTTTTCAGTAATGCCCATTTTTTTTTTTAAGCTTGTGTTTCTTTTACTAGAACAGTGTTGAGACAACCCAAGTTACCAGCTAATGTCACTGTCACTTGCAGCACTACCCAATCAGTCCCATTCTGAGCAGACAACAGCCCTTCTTGATTGACTAAATATCACATTTTTCCAGTTTCTTGGCCAAAGGCCTTCAAGACCCTTGCTTCCCAAAGAGGAGGGAGAAAACACAGCACCCTTGTGTGGCTATTCAAAGGTTTTGAGTCAAATTTTCCAGCAGGGAAAGCCTATGGCGCTATCACACAGCCAATCCATGTTCTGAGCAGTGTCCCAGCACTGCTGGGAGCAGGGTCAGGCTCTGAGGCTGCTCCAAAAATTTTTCCCACATGTTCAGCTCATGCTTGAGTCCTGCCCCAGCCCGTGTGTCTTTGCTGAGATGCCTTTGACAGAGGGAGGGAGGGAGCTGATCTCCTGACACGGGGCTGTCCCGGCAGATAAAATAAATATTTAGCTGGAAAACATCTAACAGTTTTCAAAGAGGCCAGGATGGCCCAGCGTGTTTAGACTGCGTGCATAGCAAAGGGCGCTGCTGTCTTTAATCATCCTCGTATGTATTCCACACTTTTATCTGGAGTTCTTCACACTCCTCTGCAGAGAGGTTTGTCTTCTTCATCTCTGCATCACAGATAAGGAAATGGAGGTGCAGCCAGTGAGGGCTTGGCTTGGGGTGCTTGGGGTGCCATGTTTCAAGCCACCCTTTGTGTTTCCTCTCCAAGGCCGGCACGCCTCCGACAAGATGACATGAGAAGGGTTTTCCTGTTTCCAGGTGTTCCTGCTGGTGGTGGTGGCCCTTGTGGCTGGTGCCACTTGTGCCCATATCTCAGCAACAGTCCCTGTTCCCACTGTGCCCCTTGCCCCTGGATGCAGCCAGGAGATGGGTTTGCACACTGGCTCTGAATTGCAGAGGAAAAGCAATGCTGCTCTCTGTTCTGGCGCTTTGCATGATGGAGTAACCTCTCTTCTCTCCAGCAGGCTCAGATTTATTTATTTATTACTCCATTTCACAGATGCTTTAATATAAAGTAATTAGTCCTCAGGGTAGCATTAAGCCAAGAACAAATTAGGCTGTAGCACAGCGTCTCCTCTGCCTGGGTGCTCTGTTTTTTGGGAGCCCAGCAGGCGAGGCTCCTGCCTGGGCTCTGCCTGAGCTCTGTAACCAAGAGCATCACGAGGGGGTGCAGTGTTCTGGGCTTGTGGGCAGGATGAGGTCCAGGGAGCGCTGCCCAGAGCAAGCTGCTGCTGGTGGGAGGTGTCAAAGGGAAGCTGCCCCCGTCCCAGCCTCCCAGCAGCCCTCACCATGGCTGAAGAGGAGCCAGCTGAGTCCTAAGGCAAGAAATGAAGCATGGTTTTCTCTGGAAGCTGTGTGGGCTTTAATGAAAGCCTGACCCAGGGTCTTATAACCTCCTTTTTTAAAGAGAATTCCTTTTAAATTAGCACATTTGCTTTCTCAGCTCAAATGCATATTTCCCTTGCCCCACAACTTCTCCCATACAACATTCTTTTGAATCAGATTTTCACAGAAACTTTTACTGAAAACAACAGTCTAGAAGCCTCAGAAATATCCAGCCCAGCCAATACATCCCTATGGAAAAATTGTGATAAACTGATGGGTCATTCTCAGATGGAGGCTGCCTGAGCAGGAGCTGGCCCCAGACTGGGGAAGGAGCATCCCCATGCATCCCCAGACACAGTAGTGAAGTTGTCCACCCAGTGGTGTTTTATAGTTCACCCTGCTTTTCCCTATTTTCTTTGGCCACAGAGGGAATCTCTGCAGAGGATGAGAAGTCTAAACCCAGTTTTTGTATCAGAAAGCAAAGTATACCTTTGTGTCCTGGGAACCTTGTCATGCCTGGCTTTGCCAGCCCCATCCATCTTCCAGCCCCATGGGTCTAGGGGACTTGGGTTACATCCCAGGCTGGCCTACAAGGCACATGAACCTTTTCAGAACCACATTTTCACAAACTAAACTAATTTTTGCATTCTTAAGGCCGCCAGCTTTCCAAGAAATTTTAAATCCTGTAAAATTCACCCAAATCCCATAATCCCTCATGGAAACAAAGGCTGGACTGATTATTTTTTGCTAAAAGGTTGGCAGGCTTCCAGCTTTCTGAAATGCAGCTCTGCTGAAAGAAAAATCTTTTGTGGGCAGAATCATGCACTGGTGGTTTTGGAAAGACAAGTCAAAATAAGGCATTTCAGGGAAAAAAAATAAAAAAACCTTTAAATATAGTCTTGAAGCTATCTTTATCCCCAAGCCTGGAAGAAGAAGGGTCACACTTATTTTTCATCTGCTTTTCCCCCGTCCACTGATAGAGAAAGGGGCAGGTGGTTTATTTTTAGGCTCCTGTTCCTGCTGCAGATGCAAGAAAAGCCATTTTTCCCAAAGCTGCCTAGAGCTTTGTGTGCTGGGACGGCTGTGGGAACCTCTGTCTGCACCAGCTATGGGAAAATAGGGCTTGGAGAGGGTTTTGGGGACCAGGAAATTATTTGTGGGTGGCCAGATGAGGGTTGAAGTAGCTCAGCATTATCATTTCAGGGCAGTCATCAGGGGCTTTCTCACAGGGACGTCAGCAAGGATTAAATTTGGTACACTCCTGCAGTGGAGAGGACTTCCATCCTCTCTCAGTTCCATGACAGCTTTTTGCAATTCCCCAGTCTGCCCTCTACTTTAGCATCCTAAATAAGTGGCCAGCATGAAGCAATCCCTTAATTTTTAGTGACCACTTTATCCAGCCCATGACACATGGTACCCACAACACCCCTTCCTGGAGAAACACCCCCTCTGCTTCCCAGCTTTAATCTCCAGCGGGAGGACTTCGATTTTTGTAACAAAAAAAATCTGTAGAAGCCAGTGGCTTATGAGACAGTCCACCCTTGACTGTGTTTTTTGAGTGCTTCAGAGGTTTGTGAGACATGACTTCCCTTTGCAAAAGCCCTGTCAACTCTCCCCAGATAGTGAATTGCATTCTTTGATATGGGCATTTGATTCTGGTCATTTGGCCAGCACAGACATGAGGTACAGACACCAAGAAACCTCCTAGAAGGCATTTTTAAGGTCCTGTGGAAAAGCAGTGCAGCTGCCCCAGTCCAGGAGCTGCTTGCAATTCTCTTGTTCAGGAGGATGCAAAACCTTCCCATGCATTAACCGCTGCACAACCTCACAGCAGCTTCTCACCTTGCCTGGACCCCTTAATCCCATGCAAGTGGATTTAATACCTCTGTATTAAAGAAGGCAGCTTATGGAGAGGCTGCTGGGAATTTATTAGCTGGGCCCTTGGAAGGCAGAGCTTATAAAATAGAAACTTAATGAGCAGCGTGCTGGACAAAGGAGTTTAAATCATACCTGGCAGTCTACATCCTCCAACTCTTCATCTCTAAGCCTGATCATCAGTGGAAGCAGCTACATCCATGAGATCCCAGCAAGGGACCAGAATCACTCTGGAACCCTGGGCCTGAGTGAGGTGGGAGCCAGAACAGTTGTTTTAGATGATTTACAGAGTTAGTGGCAGTGGTGGAAATAGCTGATTTATTTGAAAATTAAAAAAAACAAAAAACACAGCAGAATGATGAGAGGAATTGCATTACACTGCTTTTGGTTTTTGCTAAATGTAAACAATAGCACATGTTATTTTAGAATTAAACTTGGTTAATAGTTTTGCAAGATGCTCAACATCTGAAAGCACCTTCCTGGTGCAAAGACTTTCCAGACACCTGTGAGGCACCACCATCTCTTGATTAGGCACAGGAAGGAGAGGCAGTGGTCCAAAAATTCAGTCAATCCAGTTTTAGGCTTCCTAATCCCAACTCAGAAGTGGTGAAGCCACATGAGAAAGCATGTTGGGGTTGAACTCGCTCTACCAGTTCAATTTTTTGTTTTTATTTTTTTAAAACAGGCTTCCTTTGAAGCATCAGGCTTCACCCCACATCAGGTACCAGCTCATCTGTACATCTAGCCTCCTTCCAGAGTAGCCACAAACCCTCCCCCAGTGAGAGATCCAGCCAGCCCAAGCAGTGCACAGCTCAAGGAAAAGCAACACATTTGTGTCAGAAATCTTCAGTCACTCCCCCTTCCCCCTTGAATATCAAACATCAGAGCTGAAACTGCAAAGGTAGATACCAAATTGTAGTATCTGTTCCTGTCACACTGAAGAGAAGCAGGAAAAGGAGCAGTGGCTGCCTGCAGGAGATCTGCTGACAGCACCAGGGCTTGAGGATGCTCAGCACTGATGGCCAAGGGAGTGACAGACCTGCCACTGCTGCCCTGGAATTCCAGGGACAGTTCACTTGGATCTGCACTTCAAAGAAAGTGAGCTACCAAGGAAAGAACCAGAACTGTGTGTGCAAGCCTGCTGGGTGCCTGTTGGCAGCCCTCCTTGCACTGGCAGGAGAAGAGGGCCACAGCCCAGCCATCACAATGGTGCACAGGAGTGCACAGGACCTTTCCCTGAACTTTTCCAGGGTAAAACCAAAGGAAATCAAGACAGGGTTGTGCGTAGCTAATCCGAGAGGATGTGGGAACATTTGCAGACATGAGATATCTGCATATGGAATGGAGTATAAGAGAGAAAAGCACAAGGAAATTGATGTAGGAAGGAGGGACCAGCACATGCCCAATTCTTTTTTCTCCCTTTCAAGTGTTGGCTACAATGTGCCAGAGGTCTCAGGCCACTGTGCCTGATGGACCTCGGGATGCTTCCAGTGGTCTCTTCCAGTGTCTCCATGTGACTAGTCCCAGCCGAACAGCAAACATCAAGCACGTCAGTGCCAGCAGAACAACTGGGGAAAAAACACAGAAGCATGTTGGAGCATAAAAAAGGCATTGCCTCTTGTCATACTTTAGCCCCCAGAACAGGGGGTATTCAGGGAAAGATTAAAAAAACACAATCCCCTGTACAGGATCCATTACCCCCAGAGCTGTCTCTCTCAGAGTTTTACTGCTATGAAGTGAAACTTGTCCAATGCTTCCAGCTCAAGGAATGTCTAAAAAGTTGGAGGCTTCCTGGACACAGGAGTTAAAATACATTACATTAACAAAATACTCCAAGAATAGTTGAACTATATAAAGAAACATGTACTAGTTTGGGAAAAGCACATTCTTGTCTTACCAGCCAAACAAGCTGAACCACTAAGAATGAAGTTTTGCTGGTAAGAAATGTACCTACTGCTGGAACAGAGCTGCCTGCCAGAGACCATGAACACCTCCACATTCCTGGTGGCCACAACCATCAGGAGACGAGCCTCCAGTGCCCCCATGGCTGTGGCAGACAAGCTTTGCCAAGTCCTGCTGGGTGCTTTCAGGCATGATCAGGCTCCAGCTGCACTTAGAGCAAAGGGAACTGTACTGGAGCAGCTCTAACGGTGATGCCAGTCCAGAATTTAGCTTTAGCCACTGGTATGTGGCAGTGGGAAGGCTGGAGGGTGGGAACATGCTCCCTTCTGCTGACCCCTTGGTGGGAATAGGCATCTCAAACTGTTTCAGCAAGATTCAGAGTTCACACAGCTCAGTCCCTTTCACGCCAGCATAAAACTGCTCATAATGGTACAGCTTCTGCCAGACTGTGATTGTACAGAATTTGGACAGCTTAAGCCCTTTTACCACGGATGACTACACTCAAGTCTGCTACAGTGGCTGGCAGCAACCAGATAATCCCAGGAAAACTTGTTAAGGCTAGCCTGAGCTCTGCACAGGAGAGGAGCATGTGCAGGGGTTTGCACTGTGAAGCCCTCTGTGGGTCAGATGCTCATGCCCTGCTCCAAAATGCCCAACAGCACAGGGCCAATGGAAGTCCACAGCCTTCATCCCAGCCCTGCTTTTCCTTTGGCCTGCCCTACGTCCAATGGAGCTGCTGGAGGAGCCAAGTGGGTGATGGAGGATTGCAGGACAAACATATTGCACTGAGAAGTGAACCTGAGACACCACAAGGGTTGGGTTCAGCCCCAAGGCTCATGGGCAATGATTTCTGCTCTGCTCCTTCCTTAGCAAAATAAATACCTTCAAATATGTCCCTAGCTCTGCTTTTAACAAATAATGCTTTTCAAGCTGCAAGTCTTTCTGACCTCAATACAGAGGAAGGATGTGAAGTGTTTACTACTGGCCTTCTTTTAGAGGAGTTAGAAGGATTCACCTATAAAAGCATCGTTGGTCAGTGGGGATGAAAATGAGCCGTTCCTGAACGCGCTGCCAGCCAGAGCTGCTATGACCACTGGGTAGACTGTGAGGTTATAGCGGACATATTTGTCAAGCAAGTAGTTTTCTAGATAAAACCTGTGGGGAGAGAGAGAACAAAGTAAGAACTTTCTCTGTATTTTATTTCCATTCCCTAAGAAAGGAATTAGACAGAGAATGGAGGGTTTTGTGGGCCTAGAGTCCAAACTTTTTCATTTACTAACATTCAAAAAATTAATAAGTAATTTATTTAAGGTAAGTTTAGGAAAAAATAAGGCCATATTTCATATGGTTTCTGTATCACACCCTCACCTGTAAACCTCAGGCCGGTTGGGCTCATGCAAGTCACAAAAACATGATCCTGGCCCACAATGCTTATTGGCATTGGATAAAAGCTCTGCCCAGACTCCCAGTTCATCTGCCATGAATTATAACAGAGGCCTTTCGGTGTTGGGACAGGGACCAAGTGACAAGTGAATTGGAACAGATGGCCACCATTGGTGAGAGGTGGAAGGGGTTTCTGAGGCTCAGTGGGTACCCTTGGTGTGGCTCACCATATCACCAGGCTGAGAGCCAGGATGCTCAGGGAAGCAGTGGTTGCTTTCTCGTTGGGCACGTTCCACTTGTAGATCAGCACAACGGCGAAGTTCAGCAGCGTGGCGATGCTGGTCCACGTCACGTACAGTGCCAGCCCGTTCTGGACCTGCCACGCAGCGCAGCAAGGGGACAAGAGTGACACACAGGTAATGTTTGTTTGTCTTTGGTGACATGCAGGTGTAGTTAAGCCAGCCTTCTGAACCCATCTGCAGGAAAAGTCCCTCAACAGAGAAAAGGTAAAACCTTGGAGTCCCAAGGGGCTCTGGAAATCCAGCCCGGCAGTGTGTTATACTGGTGTTTCAGGAAGTGCAAAAAACAGAGCCCACTCCCAGTTTGTGCCAAGAGATGTAGATGCCTTTCCAGAAGGGTTGTGAGGAACTTTTCTGTGCAGGGCAGGAATACTTCCTTAGCTACGTTCTGCCACTGTATCTTTCCCTCTGATACCTCCAGCACTGCACAGAGGTTGGTTTTTTTACCATTTACCCACAGCACAGCTTCTCAAAAGCCACCTACCAGAATACGGATGAGCCAGAGCTCAGCTTTGTGACCCTTCACAAACCATGAAGAATGGATGCTCAAGGCTCGGTGGGACACAAACAGGCAGGCACATGTGGTAAGAGAGAGGATTGCCAGGAACACCAGGGCTGGAAGGAGGAATCTAGGGCAAAGCACATGTACACACACACAAAAGACATCACATTTTTCTCAGTGGTGTCACAATGCCCTAATTTGTAGCTTTAGTGTTAGGTATTTACTGGCTTTAAGTCGATCAGCCTTTAATAAAGGTAATCACTACATGTAGCCCCTCATTTTGACATATTGCTCTTGCTGTTTTACTCTGTTAATCATGAGGTTGTTTTCCTGACTGCAAGTGATTTCTTCACCTCTTGACAGTGGTGCTCTCATAAGCCCTTGATGTGACCATCATTATGGAAACAATCCAATTAGAAGAACAGTAGCTTTGAGGCAATCTTAGACTTCAGTGACCAGTCTGGCTCATGGGCACGATGACAACATAATGCAAAACCCCCAAACTTTTATGAAGGCTACATTTTGTCCTGGCATAGAGTTTTACAGGTGTGATTAAGTGTTCACACACAGAGGAAAAAAACAAAACATAAAGGAAAAAAAAAGGGCCATGTTAATCCCATCAAGAGTGTTAGAAAGTATTTGTAACAGAGGACAACTTACTCTCGGTCCCACAAAAAGAGCCATCCAACATTGAGGCCATTATTCAGACACCACGCCACATAAAAAGGTACTGGCAGCAAGTCTGGCTTTATGAAGACATATCCAAGCTCATTCCTGCCAGGAAAAAGTGGATATGGAGAAAGGAAAACAATGCACACATTGACCAAACAAACCTTTCTGACCTCATTTTCCTTATATTAGGAGGGACTCTACATTGGAATTAAACACTTTGGTTTAAATCAGACTATTTCTCCTCTGTGTCCTTCTCTGATACAATACAGAAATACCTGTGGCTTTCCCTATCAGGCAGTTATTGATCTCATAGCCCCAGGAAAAGTTCCCAGTCCAGTTCAACAAACCAAGAGACTCCCCAGTGCTGGTTGTTTGATCTCTAACAGGAAGTAAACTCAAAGCATTAGCTCCATAATCCATTAATTTTGCCCCTGTGGATTCTCAGCCTCTAGCAGTGAGTATGGGCAGGTAGTGGATAAATCTGTCAGATTCCCCGAATTGTTGAAAATGTGGCCTCATAGAGGAGTTTACACACTTTGATACCTGTCCACACTTTAGAGAACTTCATGTACATCTCCAAACTGCTTCCCCACTTTGGATGCTGAACATAAGAGATGCTCCAGCCACAGAGCTTCATCATTTCATGTCAAGATAAATGGCAATGAGTTTGCTCTTGCTAGAAACCCCTGAAAGGGAGGTAAGAGACTGAGCTACTCCAAAAGGGAAGAGTCACTGTCCCTTCTCATTTATACTGTAAGCAGTAAATAGGGAAAATACCTTCGGCAGATCCCTGACAAGGCGTAGAGAAGCCAGGCAAGCTGCCAGCCATAGATGACATTCCAGATGAGGAAAGTCCAACCAGCTGGTGTGAAATCAGTGCTGTACTTGTCTGAGATGTTTCCAGGGGTTGTTCTGAACAGACCTGTGGTGGTGAGTGTTATTGCAGGCAAAAGTGTTATTACATCCAGAGGATGGGGAAAGACTGCTGATTTTCCTCAACCTTTAGTCTTCCTCCCTTCCCAGTGGTTCAGGGATGATGAGAGCCTGTCCTTGGTGTAAACCAGCCACAAGCTGCAGTTGGTTTAGACATCCATTATGGGATCACCATCCCTTATTGGGAACACCACACACCTTCCCTCTTACACAGAACCAGAAAAACCAGCTGTTTGTGTAATCCAGAGGGTAGCATGAGGGCAGTTCCTGGCAGATTCAGCCAGGTAGTGTTCACACGCAGCACCACTGTCATCTACAAACCCACAGCAGCAGCCTGAACATCTTCCACCAGGGATACAAGGGTGTGCAAAGACTGCTTTCCAGCCACCACTAGATCCAGGTTCAGTGGGAACATTTACTTGGATTCCAACAGGCTGGATAGAATTCAAGCATTTGGCTGTAATACCTGGAGGATGGCCCCGCTACTTCCACCTTTCACAGAACAAGGTGTATTTGGAGAGTTGATGAGGTAGCAAACACATCTATCCCATCTAAGCCACTTTGTATCATTCCATGATATAAAGCATGAAACCCACCTCTGAACAAAGAAAATTTGCTTGCATTACCTTTGAAAGTCCCAGTGGCATTTCCAGCATTCATTATCACCATGATTGTGAAAGTAGCCAGAGACAGAAACATCACTAAAATCTTCAACTTATGTAGAGCATCCATCTTACTCTGGAACACATTAGAGATATTGTTGGTTTATCCTAAAGGAAGCCTGGGTTGATTCCACATCCCAGAGACTGTTTTAGAAATGATGTTGTAAATTCACAAACTTTAACTGCCAACTTTTATTTATGGAGTTTTCATTAGAACTAAGGTGGCTGTTGCATGGGCTGGGAGCATCTCCATTTGAAGAGATCTCATGAGGTTGAAGAATGGAAATGGGAAGCTTTGGCTCTGCCACCCTCCATTGCAATAGTCATAGCTTAAGTTTGCCTAAGGTTTTCACAAAGGCCTGAATAATTAGCCCACAAAATTAGTTTATCTGGCATCACTGTTGCAGTTTCACTGAAGCAAAAAAACTTACCATTTTTTACCCACTCTAGGAAGCATATATGAAAATGTTGAAGTCCTTGCTTTGCAGCCAAGTGCCTTTTAGTTCAACTTAACTTCTCACATTTACCTCTCTAATCCTATAACTCCGACAAATTAACTTCCTTTCATGGTGGTATTACCTCCTCATCTACTGGCTGCAAATAAGCTTTAAATGCTTTAGCACGTCTCAAGAACTTTATAGACTATAAAACCCACATTCTTCAATTTTTCAAGGTTAGTAAGTAGTGACTTGGGCTTTCCCAAGTGATTTCTGTTAGTCCAGCATTTATTCTATCCCAGAAAATTCAGCGCTAAGAGTAAGCACACATGCACCCAACTATAGGCAACAGCTTTATTTCTCCTCACAGCTCAGCACTTGAGCTGCTTTCTCTCTACAGTGGCACTTCAATGCTTTCCAGGGTTGGCAGGAGCAACAATTGAGTTGTTTCACATTTCTCAGTCTTGAACAATAAATTCCAGTTCCCACTTCAGTGGATTGTTTTATAGTTCCAGGCTTTGTTCACAGAAAGTGCTCCATCCAGACACATCACAAGGAAGTGGGAAAGGAAATTCTGTTTTCTGTGAATCTATACATGTTTGTTTTTTTCCTTTTCACTTCTATCTTAACAGGAAAAAAAACACCCTTTTAAAAAATAAAAATTAAAATCCTATGTGGAAGAAAGCAAGATATGAAATCCCAACTAGATTTATGTCAGCCAAATCACAGAACAAGGTGTTGTCTTCAACAGATACACTGGATTAGCAAATGCTGAAAAGAAAAATCCACTGTTGTACTATTGTGTTGTGCTATTGCATTGTAATATCAGACATATCATTTCTGGCTCAGGAAATAACTGACATGCAGATTTCTAAACACCATGAAAATGTAGGAGAAAAAATCACTGTACACTTGTCAGTAATCAAGGAAAAAATATAAGAATAGGACATTTGCCTGCTCCAAACCAGTACACCGGACTAGATGGTCCTGTGATCTCCCTGTCAGGCCAAAACCCTGTCCTCCCACAGTCCTGTAGTTGACTTCAGCACCACACTTCTTTTTCACTAGCATATTTTGAAGAACCTTGGTTGCACAGCTTCAAAGAAACCCATGCTTGCTTATGGAAGTCTAGGAGGAAAGCCTTATTAAACAGGTCAATAGTTTCACTAGTGTCTCTCACCTCCTACCTCCAGCTTACTGCTTGCAATAAACGTCTGCAACATTTCCTGCCTGCAGTCTCCAGTCACAAACACCCATTAGAAGAATCAGAAATATTACTCACAGCAATCCACACAGGCTTTATGGCAGCGTTTTACAGCTGTGGTTCAGCTACAAGCAGCTCTGGGGAGTCTCCGCCTCCTAACCTTATCTAAAGAGATTTCATACAACTCTCAGCAGATTAATAATCACTTATTATTAAAAGAAAAATGAAAATTCACAGAGGTTAGACATGCTTTCTGCCTGTGTGCTGCTACTGCAGCCTCCAATTGGCTAAAGCCTCCCAAAAACAAGCACTTATGCAAGAGAAATGTGATTACTTAACCAAAGCCTTTTATAACAGCCAGACATTTCGTATAACATTGCATGTTTCCAACTTGTTGGCAGACAGAAGCTAATGAGTGCATGCTCTGGGCTTTTGCCTGCTTTGTCCTTCCCTATCCCTGCCAAGAGGAGGGAAACTGAGCACTTGATGCAAAACACTGCATCTCAAAATCTTAGTGCTCCCGAGTGGGAGATGCTGGCAGAGGGTGCTGGAGAAACAGATTGGATTTGGGGTCTGGGGAAAATGGAGATAAAAATGGCTTGAATTGGAAAGGACCTGAGAGGTCATGTGGCTCCAACAAACCCCCCTGCCATGGGACACCTTCCACTAGACCAGGTTACTCAAAGTCCCATCCAGCCTGGCCCTGAACATTTCCAGGGATAGACACACAGATGTAATACACAGAACAGTTTAGGCTGGAAAAGAACTCTAAGAATCCATAAATAACATAGATCCATAGTCTGGATCCCGTGAGCATCTTCAGATCTTCCTATTGCCCCAGATGGAGATTAAGTCACAAGACATAGAAAGACATAGATTGACATAGAAAAGGCTCCTGCCCCCCAATGCAAGCCCACCCCACAGAAGCAGTGCAAGCTGATCAGTCTCCACCTGTACCTCTGTCTGCTACAGAACCACAATCTCACCACATCCACTCCTTTCATTTTATATTTCTGCTTGTTTCCTCTCAAATTTAAACTTCTATAGCAAATTTAAAATATTCTTCAGCATTGAAATGTTATTTACCTTGTGCAGCCACAGTGGTTACCAAGCAGACAGTCTGGCTGGGAACTGCCCCATGTCAAATATAAAGGCAGTGAATTAACTAGCACCTATCTTCACTCATTGGAAACAACATCATGGGACTGGGAATGAACCCAGCTGGAGCTTCCTTGGCCATGGAGATAGGGGTGGAAAGCCTATATGAACATGGATTTGCCAGCTGTGGGAAGTGCAGGGCATCCAGCCAGCACTGTTGCTGTCTATTTATCAGTGTAGGTGTGAGGTCCACCCTTTGAAGGCATTCTGAGGTCCACCCTGTGGAGGTATTCTGATGTGGAAACCGGTGGTTTAAGTACAATTATTTATTATTAGCCAGATGACATGTTGTGCTCAACACATGGATCAAAAACAAGAGCTGCTTGTGAATAGCATGTTCCTTGAAGAGGACAAAGGCCTGAGCTCACAGCATGGTGGCATTGGCATTTTTCTCTCCTTTTTTCATTTTGTGAATCCCCTAGATATGTTCACAGTGACTCTGCCCATGTCCTAGAAGCTGCTTTCAAGTCACAAGTTTATAAGGACTTGTTGCAGCAAGCATGGGCTGACATACAGGCAGAACCATTACAAACACTGAATGGCCTCTCCTCCTAGTAGATTAAAATCTACAATGCACCTTTTCCCACACTGGACCACGTCTTATCTACAGCCCTCTTATATATACCTAGTGTGTATAGCCATATATATGTCTTTACTCATTACACAGCCCAAATTACCTCAGCATGAGGTCAGACACTACATTTTCATCCCACAAATGAGTGGCCTGAAATTCTTCACTGAATCCAGGCCACTTTGTCATACGTGTGCCTGTTAGGCACAGCTGGTCAGCTAGGTCCATGCTGACCTAAATCTAGGGAAAGTTCTGCATGCAGGAAACACTGGACAAATGGAAAAACCAAAACACCCACCTCCCCCCCTCCACACACCTTGCTGTCCCATGCTCTTGCTGGGTATTCCACAATGCATCTCTTGTTGCAGTGAAACCACTGGAAGCAATGCCACCACAGTGGTGGCCTTGTCTTCTGGCCACACTGTAATCCAGGCAGAAACTTAAAGCCCACCTTCTGGTTTCAGAAGGTTTTGCTATTTTTTAGAATAAATCACAACACAGGCCTTGGATAAAATATTCAAAATAATTTTATCATGCAGCAAAAATCCCCGCAAGTACATTCGTAAAACACAGAGCAATGTACTTAGTGCTTGTAAAGTTATTAAAATTGAACATCTCTTGCTTCACTAGGCTGCACAGCATTCCCAAAAGTGGGAATGCTCAGGACAGCTATAGCTTTAAGATACCAGAGTTAAACTCAAGGGAAGCTTTTATGGAAAGCCCCTACCTTTCTACAGTGTAACTTCTCCGAGAGAACTTTTAGGCTTATTTCTTTGACACAGGTTTGAATATCTTTGCTGGCCTGCTGAGGAAATAAAAATATATTGTCAGAGGGGTGGCAAATGCAGTTGTATTAATTTCCAACAAGAAACGGTTGCTAATGTTTGTATGCACAAAGAAGCACGATACAATCCATGTTTACAAGAAGATGTGTCTTGAAATCCAGATATGCTGCTGGATGAAATCACTGGAACCAATTCCATGACACAGACAGAGCTTGGTACTTTTCAAGACAAGTTGTTTTGAATCAAATATAAGCTTGCATTCATCTGGCTCATGATAGAGAAAAAGTTTCCAACTAACAGTTATTTTACCATCAGGGCAGCTTTCCACTGATAGACAGATAAATACAGACTCCTCCTGTATTTCTAAAAAATCTTTAAAGGATCTACCTTTAGACTCTTCAGAGCCCTCATTTCTTTTAACAGAAGAAGAAAATAAATAGGAATAAAAGCAGCTTTTCAAGAAGGAGAGATCTACCATGCCCATCCCTCCCCATGCACACTCCCTGCAGCACCAAGACATGTTCCACCAGGAGCAGGGCACCTCAGACATCAGCGCACACAGCACAGCAGGACTGGTTGCACCGGGACCACAGCTCCACTGGAAAGCCATGTAAGCATTTACAAGGTGATGATCTAGCATGAGGGGACTTTGTGCTGATATTAATGCCCTGCTGACAAGAGGAAGATTCTATATTTTTTAAAAAATCCTCAACATGAATCCTCTTGCTAGTAGCTGAAATAAAACATTATGAGCACAGACAGTTTGAGTCCCAGAACAGAAAGTGGAAGCCAATTGCTTTCTACATAGAGGTGTCCCTGTGGAGGCCCTGTCCTCAGAATAAACTCATTTTGCACTGTGCAGGAACTGAGAAAAGTTCATCTGTGTGCAGCTCACCCACCTAATGGCACACACTAACATCAGCAGGAAACTCCAGAAAGCAAATCTCAGAAACACCTCCCCAGCAAGGCAGGAGCTCAGGTATTATCATCAATCTGCCAGAGCCTTTTGTTCCCACCAGCAGCAAAGACAGGTTTAAATCCTAAAGATATTCTGTACACTCAGTGCTCCAGTTTAATCCTTACAGTCACTTGCTTTAACTCCAGGCTTTCCCAATGTGCTGGGCAAACTGGCACCCACGAGTCAGCGACCTCATTGGAAATAATTTCCAGGCCAAGTTCAGCAAGTGTTGACAACCAAATATACTAATCTTCTAACAACAGCTCAAGCATCCTAATCCTGCAGTGGGTTAATCTGGGTGCCCTCAATGCCAGGGATTTGCTTTTCCTTGCTGCTAGAAGGGATGGGATTTGGCTGTGCACATTAGGATGGGCACACAACGAAGAGGATCTGTGTTTAGCAATCCCCTTTGGGCATTTTAAGAAGGAAAATCATCTGCTTTTTATTGTTGGAGAGCAAAACAGATCCACCCTTCGGCAGCAGAGAAATATCTCTACATTTGAGGGAATAAGAAGAGTAAGGAACTCACTACCCTCATATTTTTAACTAGACTTTAAACTACCATGCTAAAAATCAATGACTGATCTCCAAGTCTTTTCATTGAACTCTAGATTAAGGATATTATAGCAAACGTTTAAGTAACTCAGACTAAGCCCAGCCCAGTCTTGTGAGAGAAAGAGGGTAAAAGACAATGCACTTCTTTCTTTAAGCTGAACTTCTAAGAAGTAATAAAAACCATTATCCCCAGATGTTCTCACTTACTGGTTAAGCTCTGGCAAGCTTGCCTTCTTCAAAGGCAGCCCAAGAGGCTGCCTGCAGCAGTGTCCAATGTCTGGCAGACAACATCCACAGCATCAGATCAGCAGCAGCAGGAAGGCACAATGAACCAAAAACTCATCTGCACTGAACCCGCCCCTTCAAACAGGATGGCTGTGAAGAGATGAGGAAAACAGCAGAGCTGAGCAGCAATGAACAAAGACACATTTATATGGCTAGATACCTTCAATATCCAATTATAAACCTCTTCACTGCATAAAGGTTATTTTATTCAATCCCATGGCATTACTATCACTCACAGGACTCTTCCATGTCCTCCTCCACCACTGAAGGAATGACAAAACCAAGAGCACTCATTCAGTGTCACTTTTCTGTCCTTATTGATTTTAAGAACACAGACATATTATTCTCCTGGATACCTCATCACTATCACCTGGGAATGGTTCACAAGCATTTAATTGTTTCTCTCCCTACAATTCCATGTCAAAAGCAAAAGCCAGCCCCTTGCATTGGCAGCAGTGGAGTTGTCTCTAAGCCCTCGCTGGCTACAGGTGGCTGTTTTGCAGAGCTCACATGGCTACCAACATGGCCAGGAACAGATAGGAAGGGAGGAAAGGCACCTGGATGGTGGTCACAGCACAAGTTTTTCTTACTTCTGTGGGAGCAGAGAGCTGCTTTCATTTATAGCTGCAGCATCCAGGTCAGCCAGAACCTCTCATGCAGAAAGCCTGCTTGAGAGGAACTCGGGTGGCCTGATTTTCTTTGTGGTGGTTTTTTTTGTGGCACTTTATATGCTTCAATGCAGTAGTGTCACCTATAATTGGCAGCATTCAATGCATCTCTCAAGATGAGCATTTAGGAAATGAGAAACTTTTGGATGGCAGCAGCTTTCCTACAAGAGGGCACCATGAAGATTAAACAGATGACTTCCATTCACAGCAGCTGAGTGCCTCACTTTAGTAGGAATACTACTTTAACATAGCAACTTTGCTATCTAATTATCTAGGTATTTTTTAAAGGCAATTAGGGTTTACATAAAAAGTCATAATATGGCTAGATATATATGGTGCTATATAACACCTCCTACATGAACTATTAGCAGAACTAGAATATTTAGTCTCATGACTGTGGGAAATTAATGGAACAAAACCCATTACAAGACCTTAGAGATAGGGAAGGTGATTTTTTATTAAGAAGATTCCAGTAAGTTGGTCCTACCCACTCCCACTCTCCCATCAACATACTCACATGCACAGGTTTGTATGCATCAATGTGTTCAGGATCAGCCAAGTACAGCAGGAAGCACCGAGGATAACACCACCACTCCCCTGCAACTCTGGGTGGGCTCTTCTTCATTTTTGTATGCATCTTTTGTACCCTTCAGCAGTGGATATGATCATCTTGTGTCTCACCCTCCAAGAGTTTCAGGCAAAACTGAGTCTTTTGTTACCTTTTTTCTGGGCACTTCACAGTTTCTCTGCTGTGGGTCATCATCTTGTCACTTTATCTCTAAAGGCTCTGGTTTGGGGTTTTGTCCTCTGGTTATTTATTTGCATGAAACACATGGTGTGGTTCTGCAGCAATTAATACATGCCACACCTTTAACCCTTCATCTGCTGTTTTTCTGTTGTCTTCAGCCAGGTGTTTCCATTCACATCAGTATTGGTATTTCTGCTGAAAACCTCCACATCAAGCAGGTCTCAACCACGTGAGATCTTGGCACGATTTGGAAGCCGTCAACTTCCTGTGAACCAGGGCAGGGAACAACATGGCAACAAATTACACAGCTTCTGGCTGGCCATACAGAAATGCAGAGGTTGAAAATGTCTGTGTGTTGTGGCAAATTTTAGGCAGCAGTCCCTTTAAGTGATTCTCTTGTTTATTTGCTACCACACAAGCTTCATTCACTTTCCTTCCCACTTCCCTTATCCTTGTTTCTCCATCTGCTCATCTGTCTCAATCTCAGTATTCCATACAATTGCTCCCATTCCCTTTTCCTTAGAGGAAATACAACTTCCAAAGGCCGGTTTCTGCCAGCGTCCACCCTCTCCTCTTCTGCAAAGACGTGCAAAAGTTCTTTCAGACCTATAACTCAACAGAATCATTTGGCTACTTCCTGAACACAAAAATAGCACACCCTTTACTCCATGTTCATCTTCCAGACAAATTTCCAGGCTGCCTCTCTGAACATGGAAGTGTTCAAATAATGAAAAAATTCAGACAAATTTAAGATAAAACATCAGTTCCCTTCTAAATTTAGTCAAAACCATTGAGACCTCTTGTACTGTCACTTGGCAGAAACAAACTAAGCCTGAGGCAAGAAAAAAAAGACAATGGAAAATTGCAGCAACAAGGGAAAACTATAGCCAAAGTGGGAATTTTGGTGAAGTCAGAAGAGAAAAAAGGGAGCTCTAGCAGGAAGAATAAGGAAGTCATAACTGCAAACAATGGTGTAATTTTTGCCTACAGTAAATGCACATGTTACTGAAGACATGCACATCCATATATCCAGATTCTCACTTTGCAGCCTCCCCGGAGTCATGCAGTAGGTGTTTTTATTCCTCCAAGCTGGAGACCAGCTATGCCCATGGAAAGCCAGCTGAACACAATTTACATCTCAAGAAGGTGAAATGCAGTTTCTCACAGAAGCCTTTTTCAACACATGAATGTTCCCAGGCCCTGCCACCCACCACTGGAGCCTGCCTGCTCCTGCAGATGTAGGTGAGGACCTATCCCCAGTGCACCCCAGTGCAGCTGGTGATTTGTGCTAAGCTGTGTTTTGGACCTGAGGTGCCTTATCTTGTCCTTTGGCTTGTTCTTTGAAGGGACTGGAATCCTTCCCTTGGGCAATGTAGAATATTAGAATTGTTTAAGCTGGAAAAGACTGCTAAGAGCATCGAGCCCAAATGTTGACCCAGCACTAAACCACTTTTCCAAGTGCCACATTTACACAACTTTTAAATACATCCAGGGATGATGACTCCACCACTTCTCTGGGCAGGCTATGCCATGGCTGGGCAATGCTTTCAATGAAGAAATGTTTCCAAATATCCAATCTAAACCTCAGAACATCAGAAGCATTCAGAAAGGTCGAAATCACGATCAGCCACCTCTTTCAAAAATGATTAGCAGCAGATTGATGAGGACTGAGACCCCACAAGTGTCAGAATGAGCCAGTAAGAGTCCAAACCCTGTGCAAACTGGAGAGGTTCCTCTTAACATATTTTCCACATATTTCCAAATCTTATGCTCTCTTAGCCCAAACACCCTTCAGGGTTATCATGGTGCTACTTTTTGCAATTCAATCATCAAAGCAGTGTCCGCCCTTCCTCCTTTTCGTCCTTCCTACTAATTAATTTTTAAGTGAAACTTCTGGTGTTAGCAGTTTTGATCTGGTTATTCTGTTGAGGCTTGTCTACAGTCAGAATCCACAAAGCCTCAGTAGTGCCATCACTGCGAGCTCGCTGTCATGCCTGGGAAGCCAGATGAACTATCAGCTCTCTGGATAATAGGACAACATCCTTCTGCATCCCAGCTTCCAAATCAGCCATCAGCACAGGGCTTTGGCAGTCTCACAGACTAAGGCACATAAAGTGGGCCGTGCAAGATGCAGACGACTGACCAGTCAGTCCCCACCCCTCTCTCATCAGCTTGAGAAGCTCAGACACAAGTTGAGGCATATTATGACTCATTTTGTTTGAAAGTTTGTAGAAGTGACAGAGTCAGGTCCTAGAGATAAACACAAGACCATTCTCACCAAGTGTATTTTTTTTTTAAGGACACTAGTTATTACTGCTAAAGAGGTTATTTATAGGCTATATAATCTACCTGTTTGCCACATGGTCCTGAAAAGCTCCTGTGTTAAAACACCAGAAGAACTAAAACCCACCTTGAAAAACTCAGCTGCTGCAAATCAAGGAGAATCAGGGCTTGTGCCAATTGCTGAAAGACTTGCTCTGACCACGAATACTTCCATACAGAACTCACCAACAATGTGAGAAAATGAATATAGGAATTCCACTTTCAAAAATTAGGAAATACACGCTGAAAAGAGCAAACTCAAGCAGCAAAGGTTTGGGGATTTTCCTTTGGGTTTTTTTCACCAACATGAAACTGTCCACACTTTACATGCAGGGTGTTTTTTCTAAATTGGGTTTGAACCACAACAACTCCAGCGTTGTCCTTCCTAACCTGTTCATCCTTTGTGGCAAGTGTAGATCAAACCTACCTGCTACAGTAGTAAAACAGAGTAATAACAACGAGATCCATCATTCATTATGATGAAAGGACTGCCATGGCTGGATCACATTATATCAGTGGAGGCTATAAATCTCCTCCTATTTTACTCCCCACAAAAAGAGCACTTTCGCAATCAGAGAAAGCTGCTGAGCCAGAGATGTGCTCTCAAGGCATGTGAGTGTTCTGCAGGAAAACATCTGTCACTTGGCAGTGTTCACCTGAAAGGAGAGCCCTGGGTGATATGGCACAGAAGTGAAAGCTTTTTTCTGCAATATGCTGTACAACAGAAAGTGAAAGTGTCTGAAAGAAGAAAATTTCAGCTTTACTGGGGGAAGAGCCATCATGATCACTTCATAAAACTCCAAATATTAAAAGCCATTATGCTGTGCTCACACCCTTAGTACACCATACTGAAGAAGCTCTACTTCTAAAGGCTGCTCCACATGCCAGATAAATATTTTATATATCAACTTCTACATCCAACATAAAAGGAAATAAATATGTAAAACCAAACAAAACCCACCAAAGTCCCAGTAGCCTCCCCTACCTGCCCATGAGGAGGAGGCTTTCCAGAGATGCCAGCAGGATCTCTGCAGGTATGGATGGTTTACTCAGACCATTGGATGCACAGCAGCAGAACAGTCCTGTTCAGTCACATTTCTGCCCTCTCAACCATCAGTGTAAATCAGATTTACACCCAGAAGTTAACAGGCCTCTTGAAATAAAAGCCTGGAAAAGAGCTCAGACCATTCCAGAAGGATGAGTGCGAAGCCAAGGCTCCCAACCAGACTATCTAGGGATCTTTGTGTCTTGGATAAGGCTAGAGGTCATTGCTCAAAACTATTCATTCATGGTAGTCACAGACAGCAAGGTTTCACCATCATTCAACACAGTGACTTTCAGAGGAACTATTTCATTCACAGGACTTAGTAAAAGAAACTTTTGGAGACCTTCCTGAGAACAGAACTATAGAAATATAGAAAAAAATTTTAAAAATTACATATATAATGCAATGGGAGGACCTTCTGTTGAAAAAATCCTGGAGGAGACAGTTACTGGAGTGACAAGAAATAGAAGAGTACCAGTAGCATTTATCTATGTCAGGGAGCAGCACTGTGCCATGAAGGGGGACAAGGAGACCCAGCACAGCCTGTGCTCTCACCCACAACACAGTCCCTGAGCAGAGCTGGGTGCTTGTAGCATCTTCTATCAACAGCCCCAGACACAGCAAAGGGGTGGCCCAAGCCCAGGGGTCACCTGGGGGTGCAATCATTGAAGGGGGCTGGAGACAAGCTACTAGACATCCCCTCAAGGGCCCATCCAGACAGCAAAACCAGAGACCAACCCACCTGTGAGGCAGCCAGGGCTGGACTCAGAAAAAGCTGCGGAGTAGAGGGTTGGGTGGAGGTCCCAAATGAGGCAGCTCAGAGCACTTGGGACCCTCTGGGTGCTTTGGGAGTTTGTTGGGGCTTTTTCAGCAGAACCTCAAAGCTGCAGCAGGCCACAGCTGGGAAGCTGGAGGAGCAGCAGGACAGTGTCTCCATGAGGAGAATGGCAGCTGGGAGGTTTATTCCCATGGCACATTGGAGCAGCAGCACACAGAGCTCTGCCTGCTGTGTCAATGAGGGCCACTGACCACTATGGGCCTTTGTTCTTTGCTTTGGTCTGGCTGTCGGGACTGTCAGGGATTATAAACATCAGCACTGCAGATTTTGATGTTGGTGCCAAAAAGCAGAGCAATCAGAAGTTGTGCCTCCTCTTCCTTTCCAATTTAAAGCATTTGAGATAAAAACTAAAAAGCCGCTGGGTATTTTTTAATCACTGCCATTCAAACTTTATTGGAAAAAGCAAATTCACGGACCTAAATGCTCCTTTTTAAGGGCCATCTAAACTCATGCTTGATGGAAGATCTAATTTATCCCTCACTAGTGCCTGCAGACTTTTTTCTCTTGATTTATTTTTTTCCTTGTTTCTTTCACCTGCATACATCCTCATCACTTCTTTTGTCATCAGCATCCCCTTTCCCGGTCCCACCTAACAAGTACTCCCCTTACATAACTGGACTTTTTACAGGGCCTCAGGGCAACCTCTCTCCAAAAAAACCAAGAAGGACGTTCACTGAAAGGGACTGAAGTCAAGTTTCTCTCTTTGCTTCCGGGCTTGGGATGCAACCACAGAAGAGTTTATCTCCAGGGTAGTTAACAGGAAAAATGCCAGCAGGTGGCATTCCAGAATAGCTTCTGGGATCTGCGATGACAGCAAAACCTGAGCTACACCCAGGGCTCCTCTTACAGCTGTTGACATCTGCAGAGTGGAAGGGGATGCAGGAGAGCTGCAGCAGCATCTCCACCCACAGCACCTTTAGGTAATGGCTGCTGCTGCTTCTCTCTCCCTCCCTCCTCCTTCCCTCCAGTCTTCAGGTTGTTTCTCACAAATAAGCACTTTAATGACATTTGTTTTGAAATTTCTCCTTGGAAGAAAGTATCTGGCTGATGGATGAGGCTGCCATCCGAACACTGAGTCAGAGTCTCCACTTCTCTCTTCAAGCACTTGAGTATCTTTAAGTGCCATCTGACCTGAAAGCCCTGGATATAAAATCACACTGGAGAGCCTTCAGTACAAGATACATACACGTACATGCATGCATTTGCATGTAGTAGTGGCTAGTAACCACTTTGGCTCAACCTAGTTAAGACAGCAAGTTTTCAAAGTTTTCTTTGCTCGCCCTTAAGCTTTAGTGGGATAAAAATAACATTGATCAAAGTCACCCCTTGCCACAGCTGTAGCAAGTTCTACTCTCAGCAAAAGCAGGTATTGCCCAGGCTGTGAGCAGCAAGACACCTGCTGGCTGTGCTAAAGCCTGTTATTTCAGCCTGAAGTAGAAATACCCTCTTGTCTTGAAACTGCTGCAACATAGTAAGTCATGAGGAAAATATAGAAAAAGCTTGTTCTGAGCACTTTAACTTGATTTGCCTCCTGGAGTTGGATAAATGGCTTCATGCACACACCAGCATGCCTCAGGAAGCATCAGGAAGCCACAGCCAGTGTAATCTGAAAGCTCTAGGTTACATTTTGACCCAAACAGGAAAGTGATCTCAGTTGTGTAGCAATGAATTCTCCTCATTTGCTGAAACAACTTCTATCACAACCACAGGATACGAAAAACAGGTGGATAAACCTCTGGAGAGCCTGTGGAGATGCCATGAGCACCCTGACTTCCAGAGTTTTTACGACAGCTGGCGGTGCCTAAGGAGGACACAGCACCCAGGCTGTGTAGGCATTGAGGAAAAAGAGAGTTTGAATATTTCTGCCCCAAAGTCAACAAGAAGGGTGAAAGAAAGATCCCTTCCTCTGCTTTGGAACTGTTTATTCAGAACAGAACACTTTAAAGCTATCCTTGTCCGTCATCAGCCTTTTGGGAAAACAATGGCTAAATGTTGCCTTTGAGGAATCAGTGCCTGGCTTATCTCATCTCTGCACCTCCTAGTACAGCCTCTTCTTCCAGGAGCATAGCTCAGTTTTCTGGAACAAGGAGTCTCCCAGTGAATGGCTCAGTGGCCACAGGTCCTGCCTGAGCCTGCATGAACATTCCTGCCATTGGAACAAAAGTGACAGAAGTTGGAAACCAAGAACTCTCAGTTGATGGTGGAGGGTGTGTGTCACTGTGGCTGCATCCTAAACCACCGACTTGGATAAAGCCAGGAGTCCCTGGTTAGCACGGCTGGAGTGGTGGAGCAGCAGAGAGCAGCCAGGTGGGAGATGCCTCAGCAGGTAACTCTTTCCCACAGGAGAACTTTAGGATTATTGGGGAGACAACATTATGACAATCAAACTTGTCTCTCACCCATAGAGCATGCAGACTCCTCATGCCAGGTTGCATTCACTAAATGCCAGACCACAGGCAATAGGTGTATCCCAGAGACACTTCAGCTGGACTTGGGACTGTCTGTGATCTCTGCTTTGACCAGTGGTACTTTTGTCTTAATTATTGCACTGTGGTGTGTACCTGATAGAGGTGGCACTGGGATTCAGGTTCCAGAGGAAGTCAGGAAAACTGGTTTCTGTTCCCATCTCTGCTACTCATTTACTGTATATCCACAAGTAGTTAATTAAGCCTCATCTTTCACCACTTTAGAACTGTGAAAATTACATTTATCTCTCTTTGTGAAGAGAAAGGGCTTGGAGACATTTGAATAAATGCCCTCAAAGAGCCAAGAGTTGTTATAGTTATAATAATCTTGGTCCTCCCTGAATTTTTAAAAGCTCTCCTGTTCTGGTGACTCTGCTTCATAGACAAGGCAGAAAAAACTGGAGTAAAATTACAGAGTGACTCTGTATTCTGCTGTGGGCTCCTTGTGTTCATTTGGCTGAATCCAGCTCACCTCCAGCCTTCTTGTTACCTTGCACAGGTCCCAAGGGAGCTGTCAGTATTGCAGTGATATGACCATCACTGCAAAGTAAATAGGATTTTTTTGTCATGCTGTGATGGTGATTAAAAAAAGCAGCATCATAGCTTTTAACTCCTGAAATAATTCTGGAAAGTACTAAGCTACAGGAATTCTGGTCTTGCATAAGTGACCTTTTTTCAGAACAAGGGGAAAATAAGATCTTACTCTACAAAGGTGTTTAGCACCTTGTTTTTTCTTTAGATGCCTAAATTTCAAATGAAATTGTGAGCTCTAATAAGTAAATAGTTCAAGCATTGCTGATGTTTACAGTGAGGAGCCACTCCAAGATTCATGAGAGACTTCATTTATGATGCCAATGGGGAAATCCTACCCCTTATGCTCTGTATGAGCTTGTTTTCCAGACTTGCAGGGTCCAGGCTTAATTTACTGCCTAAGAATACTCCTGAGGGCTTACAAAGTCTGAGATAGAACTCACTCATTTTGCTGCTAATAGATAGTAAAATGAGAGTAAGCTATAACCTTTATATCAAGAGCAATATTTAATAAATTAAACAACACTGAGGAACAATCCTGGGGACAGGGAGATGACCAGTGTTGTTTAATTCCTTAGAAAAATGGCTGGTTTGACCCAGGCCAAGCAGCAGCCTCCCATATGGAGTCTGAAATTACCACTCCTGCAGGAGTTAGCATGAGGCACAGATCTTCCTTGCTGTTTGCATGTGCCTGTTCAGTGCAGGAAGCTAAAGAAGTTTAAGGTGTGGACAAAAGCCTATAGGATGAGCCCCACCAACCTCAAAAGCTCTGTCTTGCTTTTAGACATAAATAAAGGAGATACATAGCAGAAAGGGTTAATTGTACAGGTCAGATGTGCTGCTCCAGAACTTAAAAGCTCCAAAAGAAGAGGGGAGTGTCTGCATTTGCAAATGTGTGTGAGTCTGTGTGGGTGTGAGTGTAAACATGCACATTCAGGGGGAAAAATCTTTCAAGAAAATCACAGAATATCCGCCACCTTTTTTTACAAGGAAAAGAGATGCCAAGATCTTTGAATTAATTATTCTCTGTGAATCACTCTTGCAGTTAAAAGCCATACCAGCATTTCCAGAAAAACTTTCAGTTCGGTTTATGTAAACAAATTTAAAGAAAACAAACAAACAGACAAGAAAATGTGAAGATAAAAGGCTCGAGATAATAAGATTAAAGATGTTAATTGGAGACTGTGGCTTCTACAGACTCTGACAGTGGTAGCTGAGTTCCTACAAAAGACTCCAGCTCTACCCTGCAGGTCCCAATCATTGTGAGCCTGTATCCCAGCAATGCTCTCGCCAAACCCACCTCACTGTGCAGGCTTTGACTCAGAAAAGCACACAGGCACATGTTGAGGTGACAGGTTTAGACTTTTGGATTTCTGCATGTATTTAAAATCTTTGGGTCTGTGTTTAAATACATGATTACAGGCAAGTGCCTGCATAAGTGCTTTGAACTTGGGCAGGGATCCCCAAACAACGCATGTCCCCCAAGCCTACTGCTTCCTGGCTCACTTCATTCCTCACTAAGGATGCCAACATTTCCCACCCCGGCTTCAAATCAAGTACTCAGTGTCCTCTGCCTGCACATCATACCTGGTCCTCATGTATAAAATCACGTATAGCCCATGATTTTAAAGTCTTGAGCTAATAAGCTTTCCAAAAGAGATGAATCGTCTAAAGAACAGGTGGGAAAAAAACAGGGCAGAAGTTTTATGATGTGTTTGTTTTACTTTACACCCTGGATTTACAGCTGATGAACTCACAAGGAGTCATCTATTGTTCTTACTCTGGCTGAATGGTTTTACTTGAAAAGGGAACTGATGAATTAAAGCATTTAATTATCCCACAGTTTCAAGTGTTGTCAGAAAATGCCTATCAGTTTTAAGCCTCTATTTTCCAGGAAACCACTGTGTGAGTGTTTCTACAAGGAAAGCACGCTCATGGGATAGGCAATGACCACATCAGGAGTCGGAAGGCACGTCAGTATGATTCTTCCCCCTTCAAACAATCATGTTTGCATGCACCAAGCCATTGTAAGCGTATTGCTGCATTACTGCTGTTGCAATACTGTGCCTGCAAGAGATGGTGTCAGCCAGAACAACAAGCCAAGTAACACACTAAGTCTTTCCAATTAAGCTTTTTTACCTAACAAGTGTTTATTCAGGTTCACTCCAAATGCTGAAAAAGATTAAAGATTCCTTGAAAAAGGTTCATAGCTGCTGATATGGTCCGAGCAGATGAGGGGGAAAGGAAAAGTTTGTGCAATAATAGAGATGGGCTAATGCATTGCAACAAAAACATTTCAGCCTGAGAAGCTGCTACTGTGACTGTGGGCTGCCAGCAGGGCAACGTGCCAAAACACTTCTGAAATGTGGCTGCGGTTGTAGAGAGCAATAAGAAAATGTCTCACATGCCGGCACAAACCTCTGCTATCCCAACAGAAAGCACAGAGGAAATGGGAATGCAAACAGAAGCCTGGTAGTCAGCTGCAAGACCAGCTCTCTCTCCCTGACATACTTGCCACCCAGCAAGGTGCGAGACAGGAGGCGACAGAAGTGCGCTCACCCCCCTGCTCAAAAGTAGCGACAAATTCTGTCTATAATTCCTGTAGTTCTTCTGAAACTGTTGCTCCAAAAGTGGGAATCTGGCCTGGTTACATAAAGGCTTCTGCTGTGTCAGACCAACTCTGCTTCAGATGAAGCAGGACATGACTGTGCCTCCAGCCAGAATGCCAGGGGTTTAATTACTGCCTCTGCCACCGACGTCCCCACCAACCTCATACCAGTCATGACGTCAGCTGCTGAAATCTGTTTTGAGTCTGTAAAATTAAGCTGAGTGCGTGCTGTCTCCCACCACTTCTCCTGCCTGTGTGGATGCTACATCTCCCTGGGCAGAGCTGCTCTCCCACATGGTGTGTATCTACAGTGCAAAGCAAAGGGAGAGAGCGACAGGCTGAAATAAAACCCTCACTGGAGAACACTAATTGCTTGGGTCTTCTTCCCCTGTTTGGTTTCATGTTTTTCTCTTGCAGGTTTTCCACACTGCCTTAGCCTTGAAGACCTCTTCTGTAACTGGCACCCACACCAGTCAGCAATGCCTGAAAGGGAACTTTCTGAGGCAGAGCATTTCTGGCATATTTTCTACTTGCCATCTGTCTACAGGGAAACATCCTCAGGGCAGGAGCCTTCTGTGTCACAGGTTATATTCTGTTAGTCCCTATCAGATAATAAAGCTGTTATTAATTAAGACAGGCTGAGCAGGGACTGGTGCTGTATATATACAGCGTGCACTGCACCCAGGTGAGTGGGAGGTAAGACTGGGAGTCTGAGACCTACTGAGTATCTCAGGGGTCAAACACAGGATTTATCTAAGCTGATACTGGGTATTTACACTGTAAGTGGCAGTTCTGGGCTCCTTTAAAATCCTGTGGATAGAAATAGATAATTGTAGACCTCATGTTTCCACAGGAGGCATGATGGTTCATTCCATCCTAAATTCCTTTATATAGAGTCTCAGCATCAAGCCGATGGTGCTGAAGTTGGACAGATGAAGGTGGTGAGATGAGTCTGACTCCAACGCACTTGACTTCTCACAGTCGTCCTTGTTGATATGGTGATGGTGAGAACATTTCTCAATTGGGTACCCTGTGAGTGAAAAATAGTACCCAGCTTATTTTTGTTTAGAATTACATTCAATGGCAGAACTGGCTTTCCCAACATATGGACAAAACCCATGTTCTTGCCAACATAATTTCTACTGATTCCCAGAACCCTGCACAAACATGCGTTTTTGTGCTAGGAAAAACACATGTACCTTTGCTAGGAAAAGACTCTAAGATTTGAACATCATAAAACTGTAATTAAAATTAACTTTTTTCCCCAAGTAAAGCTCTTCCAGAAAAAAACCCCACTTCTAAATGAGATGTACCCTCAGCAAAAAGGACTAGATACATATCCCTGTTAGAACACATGGAAGAAACCTGAATTAATATCACACAGACACTTTCATGCTGTAAAAGTCTGCCACATTAGGAAGTGGATTTACAGAGAGAAAAGCTTCTCAGTTATTCTCTGGCACAAATCAATGTCACAGAGCTACTCTGATGGAATGGAAGCTTCATACAGCACCACTGTTATTACATATTGATTCAGAGTGTCCTCAGGGTCTGTCCATTTAACTGGTGCACTACTTTCAGAATGGGTTTTGGTGTGTCCCATCATGCTGCATTCCTGCTTTTGGAAAAACCTGATGGAATGACTGAATTGTTTTCTGTAAGGATGCTGAAACCATGGTAATTTCTGAAACAGGTGGCAGGAAACATGGGCACCTTAGGACCAGCCACCCTGATAGGACACCAACTTGCAATATAGGTCACAGGTTCTGGGAAAATACGGTAACCTTGGCTTTGAAGGACAAATGGAAAGGTCAATTCTTCTGCAGATGGTTTGATCATTAAATGCCCTTGCCCTCCAGCTCCGCTTGTTTAAAAGGCATGGCGCTTCTTTAGGGATAGGAGTGGCTGCTGACCTCGATATTTAACTAATAATTAAATGTGATCATTGCAAAAAGGCAAAACCATCATCACTTTTTAACATGGATTATTTTGGGAAGGGGGTTGTATGGTGACATTTGGGACGTTCAGGTTGCACTTGGAAAGCCCTCTGTCACCCTGGGAATTGCCCACCAGAGCTAAAACAGAAGTCACAGAAAAAATGGGGAGATTAGGAAAAGGGAGTGATGTGGGGAAGTTGGAAGGATCTGGGAGAGACTTGGAGGAGGAAAGAGTTGGAAAATATGCCTTATTTATTCAGAGGACAAACAATACAGATCCTCCGTCATTAACAATTAATCACCCTGGGCGCTCTGGCCCAAGACTGACAAAGGGTTTAGGTGTGGTGACAGAAACTCCTACACCTCCCTTCTGTGTGCCTGGATCCAGCAGGAAAATACTTAAACCCCAGCTACTCACCTATACTTCCAATATGAGGTACCATAATTGCTGAGTAATTGCAATTAACACCTAAAATGGCCAACACCAAACACTAAGGAAAGGAACCTCCTGCCTCCTCCAGATGGATTTTGAATCCCACTGGTACATGGGAACAAAGGAGGATTGTTCCTTGTTTTATTTCTCATGTTGTCGTGCCCAGATTTGGTGCATCAACTAAGGGCACTGTGACACTCATCAAAGGCAAGGCAGACATGGAAATGTCACCTTCAGTCTGAGATCAATCCAGCACATCCTGTCAAAGCACCCACACTGGCTGGAGGGAAGGAAAGATGTCTTGGCTCCTCTTGACATCAGACCACTGGGCAGCCAATGAGGAATGTTAGGTTCATGACACAGAAGAGATGGAGGACCAAGTCCACCTAGCCCTGTAAAAAGAATATTCTTCTGGTAAGGTGTGAAGAAGAGGGATCTTCATGTATCTCTCTCTCACCACCATTTGTATATGTTGTCCAAGTAATTGTTTTTGAACAGCAAATAAAGCCTTACTAGTCCAAGGAACATATTGATAATCAGCAAAAAGTCTTGGTATTAAGGGAAGATTACTTAAGCACCTGGGGATGTAAAACATTCAGTAGACAACCCAGTGGACTAGAAGCTAATGGGTGAAGGCCTTCCTCTCCAGATAAACCATCCTGCCAGGAGTAACCAGACACACAGGGATCCCACCCACTGCAACACCCACTGGAAGTGTCACTCACAGCACTTGGAGGGAGTAAAAATTCTGTTTAGCCAACTTACTTTCACTTGTAAACTCCCATTGATTTTGCTGCTTCCTACAAGATGAGTAGAGTGGGACAATCTCCTAAATTGTGTCTGTGTTCCAGAGGCAAATCCCTTTATGGGGAACACTCCAAGACCTTTAATTAACTTATGGCCATATCACACCATGAAACTCATACCACTCATCCAGCAGCTGTCATCTAGTCCTCAGAGAGCACGATGCTCTTTTCTGAGCCATTAGAAGCACTCCTAAAATACCAGGGGGGTTCTTTGGAGCAAGTGCCTTCAGTTTTTGGCCAGCAGACCTGTGGCATCCATGGCCTACCTTTAACAGGTCTGTTAAAGTTAAGAAAACCAACCTCTTAACAGCAGGTTTCAATTTACCACCAAAGAAGCTGAACAGCCCCCCCAGAGTATTTCCAGAGTTTACAAATCAGGAGAGCTCACAGCCTATGTTACAGCTTACATTAGATCTTCCCATCAAAATTCCCATGGAACCTCTCTGGGTAACAAGATGTGAGAGGACCATGACCCAAGGGGGCATGGCTGCAGGCATGAAGAAGACTTCTCACTCAAGTTATTCATCAAATGAATAACATGAATGAGTCTTACTGTGTTGTGAGCCTCCCAGGGCTGAAAGAAGTTGAAGCTACAGAGCTGGAAGTCCAATTTTGTCTTCCCTTGGGAAACATTTTCCCCTAAGTGCTTACTGAACCAACGTTGTGAACATCCTTCCTGTGCTACCCTTTATCCACTTCCATAACTCTGTTATAGAATAGAAAATGTTCAAAGTCACAGATATGCAGTGTTTAAGTGCTGACTGATTGAGTAGTTCCATAGGATAAGGCAACCCCCAATTGCAATGCCAAGACAAACATGCCTGTGTGTACATGCAAGGATGTGTTCTTTGTGGCTCCACTGCCTCAGTGATCTCAGACAACAGAAAGGCTCAAAAATTCTCAAGTACCCCAAAGTTTTGGGAAAACAGGCAATAAAGCTGAGAAGCCAGACTCCTCCAGTGTCCTTGGTGAGAGAAATACAAGTGGAACCCCATTATTGTGACATCAAAGGCCAACAGCAGACAACCCTGGACTGCTGGATCAGACACAAAGCTGGAAGAAACCAGGCTTTGCTGGCTCTATGGCTTGTGGCATGATTGGGTGCATTCCCTGCAGTGTCACTGTGCCTTCACTGCACTTGGCACTCAGCTGTCCTGATTAGGTGAGGACAGGTTTGTTCTCCTCTGCTCCCTCACCTCTGCCTGCAGTACAGGCTCAGGGGACTCCTGCCCTGCTTTGTCACTGACCTGCTAAGCCACTTTCTCCCTTGGCACCTCTGTTTCCTCATCTTTGAAATGAGGATTACGACCTCTGGGAGACACTTTGATGTCCACAGATGAAGTGTGCTGCAGCACATATGATCATTTTCTCTATTTTAAATGCTAGGTGATATATCGCTGCGGGGCTTTTTTCTTTTGTTTATTAACTTTTATTATTAAAAATGGAAATCAATGAACCACCCTAAAATATATATATTTAAAAAAAAAAAGGGAAACATTTTTGGATCAGCTTTCTCTTTTGAATATAATTATGGGAGAGAAAGCAATTTTGAAACAAAAGTGGCAAAGTGCAATGCTCAGAAACTGAGAGGCAGAATGTATTTGTCCACCCAGCAGTTTGCTGTTGCAATATTCCTCCTCTCTTCCATTTTCTAAGTCAATGTAGAAAACATTCTTCCTAGATAAATAATTTAGCTCTGAACTGCTGCAATGCACAGCAGGATGCCTGTAAGAGCAAAGTGCTGCTCATGGAGGGTACCTCGCATGACCCAGACAGGAGGAGGAGTTCAGACTGCAACAAGTGCTGGGTGGGAATGCAGCACCTGAAACCCATTGTGCAGAGGCTGGGAAACCTGACTGGATCAGCCACTCAGTGCAGTTCCCATCTCTCCTTTTCCTCACAGGAATGGCCTTGTTCCCAGCCTGGGCAGATGTGCTGATAGAATAGGGTGCTCTGAAGGCACTGTTGGATGATAAAGAGAAGTTGTGAGTCTCACACTGTACCTGCAGATGTTCAGTCAGATGCTGGCGCTGCTCCTAATGCACCAAAACCAGCAAACCACTTTGGGCAAACCAGTGGTGTCCAGGAAATCCAGCAGGGACTGCACTGCCCACATATGACTAAGTGCAGAATTTGTTCTGCATATAACTTGAACTGCTGGGGCCACCAATTAAAAGGTAAAGATGAGATTTCCATGTTCCACATTTCATTTGCAGAAAGTACTTTAAAAGCAAGAATATTAAGGCAGGTTTTTTAAATTACAGGTGAAGAATATTCCCCGTAGAGCTTTTCAAAATAGTGAACAGCCCCCACCCTATCCTGAAGACAGTGAAAAGCTATGGGAAGCCTCTTCTGGACTGAGCAGTGTCATGGTATATTTGGATACCTCATCTTTGCAGTACAAGGTACTTCATAAATTCAGCTACATTTTACAAATTCATTAGGAAAGCAAACAGAAAACTCTGGCAAATAAAGGCTCAATTTCCTTTGTACATAGGAATCTAACATGCCATTTCACTCTTTCACCACTTAATTAATTCGGTTTCAAACACCCAGGTTCTCTAGACCTTAACAGCCTTCCTGACATCATGCCCTGCCTGTGTCCTGCCCTCACTCTGACCAAGTAGCCCTGCTCTGAGGAGATCCCCTAAACTCACCAGGACATGGTTCTGGGCAGCCTGCTCTAGGGAATCCTGCTGGGGCAGATATTGGACCAGAAGAGCTCCACAGGTCCCTTACCCTCCACACTTGAGTGCGATACTCTGCTTTGGTTTGTCTCCTAAAGCACCTCAACTCAGACCGGCTGCCTGTTAGGAAGGATTCTGGGACAAGGAATGATCCCAAACTCAATCCTCTCTCAAGATTCATCCCCAAACAACAGCTCTCCACTCCAGAAAATCCTGTGGCAACACGGTCAGAAGAGAGAAAAGAGCATTTTACTGTGGAGATGGACTGGGGGGGAGGGCAGGAGTCACAGTGCTTCAGCTGATGAACATGAATCAGCACCTGCAGCAACAGTCACAGAACTCTGAGAAAACCAGAAAGGCAGAAGGAGGCAGGATTTTGTTCCCTTTGGGAGAGCAGCCCCTTAGCACAAAGCACCACTGTTGAGTTGTCACCTGGCACCAGCAGACTGAACGTGGCAGAGTTGGGACTCTGTGCTCCCAGGCTCCCTGTCCTGCATGACAGATTTTCTCCCAGTAGTGCCAGTGAGCACATAGCAGAGCTGCTGGTGGCTCCCCAGACCTCTCCATCTCCCTGACTGGCACTGTGGGACTCCCCTCCCTTCCACACAAGCTCACTCCACTGGCTGCACATCCCTGCACCACAGCACAGCCAGAGGCAGCTGAAAGTCTCCCACTGTCATCTCTGCTGGCCTCCACCAGTTTCTCCAGATTCCCAGCACTGGCTGGACTCCACTGGGAAAAAAAGGAGTAGGAGAAAGTGTGCAGTGATGCCTCTACTGCTCAGCAGGAGCACCAGCACTCAGTGACTGAGCCCAGAGCAGAGAGACTCTCCATGACATAGAGGCAGCTCAACTCCAGGTGGGTCACCCAGGCTCTCTCAGTTCCTTGTGGTGTCCTGTGCAGCAGGAATGGACATGGAGTGAGCTGACCTCCAAGCCATCTCTTCTCTCTTGTCAGGCAACTCTGCCCAAGTCCTGCTGCAGCCACAGGGAGACCTCTCCCCATGTGGGGAGCTGGGTTCCCCTATCCAGCTGTGCCTGGAGCATCCCCCAGCTTACCCCAGCAGTGTGTCCACCCACAGCTCTTTCCTCTGCAGAAAGAGAGCAGAAAGCCTCAGGCCCTGCTGCCCCCAGAAGGAGAGCAGAGAAGGGTCTTTGCACTCATGGGGAAGGGCATGGTGGCAGAACAGAGGTGCTGCCCAAGCTCTGGTTCTCTCTGCCCTCTGTGTGGCATGAGCACAGCTGGGAACCTCTCCTGCCTGCCTCTTGGATGTGGGAACCACAACTCATCCGAAACTGGCAATGCAGGAGACAGTGGGAAAGAGGCAGGGAATGAATGTCATGTCTTCATGGTGACTTCCCTGCTCTTCCTCTTCCCCAGCCAGCTCCTTCCTCCCACCCAGCACCCACAGCTGCTCCAGGGGACAGAGGGAGCTGTGGGTGCAGTTTGGTGCCCTGTTTGCTATAAGGAGAGGCAAGTAGTAAGCTTGAGGTAACTTCCACTGTGTCTGACATGCATTTATGTACATGCCTTCAGATCCTGCGGCAAACTTCAGTAAACAGTCCTCAAGACAGATATTTCTGATACACACGTGTTCTGCACCAGATGTGCAGCAGTTCTGTGTGCGACCAAGTGACTCAGCTGCAAGGACCATCTCCATAAACACCAGTTTACACAATGTGTTACTGGGAGTCCCAGAAAACCAACTTCTCCAAGGGGCTCACGCACAGACAGAGCTCAAACCCTAAGGGCAAAACCCTTGACCTCAATAATTCAGGGGGCAACAAGAAGCAGTGAAGCCACATGAAATAAATGTCAAGAAAGGGGTGCTGCTCCTGGCCCTGGCTTTCCTCCTCTGTCCACAGGGATGTGACAGCGCAAGCCTGTGAAAGCACACAGGCTGCTAAACACTCCCTCCACGCTGTCTGTACTGATAACTGTCACTTGTCTTTCCCACGGGTGAGCGTGGGAGGGCAGGCTCAGGGACATCTCCACCAGAACACAGCGCCCCTCGCTCGTTCTGCCTCGCTGCACAGTGCCAGAGGAACCTGTCGTCGGAACACTTTGAAGCCACGCAGCAAGAGGGCATGCACAACATCTCCTGCTCTGCTCTCCAGTCCCCTGCCCCTTCCAAACCCCTGTAATTGTCAGTACCATCCTCTATCAAGTCCTGCTCTGGACACTCCATCCAGGGTAAATTTATACTTGAAAAAAAAAACTCTAACTGAGGATTTGCAGTGGCAAAGCCACAAAGGTAAAAAAAAACCCACCATACAACCCAAGTAATTGTTTATCAGCACTGCCATTCAGGTGTAATTCTGAAATAGTTCCTCTGAACTATTAAACACTTGGCTCCAACCACTGAATCACATTTATTCCCAGACATTCTCCTTTATTGTATTACTCAGCTTTTTCCGAGTCTTACAAAAACCAGGAGCAGGGTGCCTTGCCACCCAGAAACCAAAGGAAGCTTCCATGAAACCAGCAAACACCTCCCATCCCCTCAACATTGTCATTAAAAAAGCAAAACAAACCAGAGAGGTTCTACAAGTCAGCCTATAAACCCAGGCATGAGGAGGGTAATGTCAGTGGTAATGGGGCAAGAAAGGCAGGGTAATTATACCACACCAAATTTGCAATCGTGCTGCATTCCTTACCAGTGAAGGCCAGCTAAGAATTAGATACACCTTTTTAAATCATCAAAGGGAGTGGCTGCAAGATACAAGGTGCTGGGATTAAGATGAAGTTCTGGGTTTGCCAGTTCTCAGCAATGGCTTTGGTGGCTGGGCTGGGCATGTCATTAACTGCTCCCAAATGGTGTTCACGCCATGCCACTTCTTTTTAATCTTTATATGATTCTCTGCATTTCAAGAGTCCCAGCCTCCCACTGAGCAAAAGGCTGTACAAACCCAGAAATGGAAGACAATACCTATCCACAAGGTTTTTTGCACATGGTCAACCAGACAAGTTTGGTAGCTTGTACATCAGCACCATTTCAGTGGTGCACAAATATTTATCATGTTGCTCTAGCTACTACCACAAGGTCTGCAAGCTCAGGCCCTCAAGTATGATAACTCAAGGGCTTCCCTGCCAAGAAAGCTGTTAAAAATACTGAAGGGGGTCTATTTTGTACAGATGATTTAACAAGCACTACATGGGTGAGGGAACAGACTTGGCTCAGACCTCTCCTTTTTCAGAAGGACAAGTAGAGGAGCTTAGGTGTAGCACTTACCCTGCAGCTCTTTGCAGAGGGGAACCTTTTGGGAACCTGGGTCCCAAGGAAGCCCCTCCATGGGTGAGAGGCACAGTGCTACCCAGACATGGAATTCTGCTCCATGGACTGCTGGGCAGTGCAGGGAATCTTCTGCTGGAGAACACTTCCCTCAGAGAAACTACAGGAATGACCATCACACAGGCAGGACAGCAGCACACAGAGGCAGAGCTCCTCTCTGGCTGCCTCATATTGTTCATGGTATACAGAGGATTTCAGTGCCCCCTTGGACTATTACAGGCTAAGAGGATAACATGGCACAGAAACAGACAGGCAGAGGCCACCAGAGCTTTAAAAACTCATGAATGTCTTTTTCCATCAAAATTTCATAGTGCGGGTTGTTCCAGTCAAACCATGGCCAGCAAAACAAATGCTGCATTTATGCCAGTTTTGGGAAAACACGCCAAAAAGACAAGCACAAGGCAAAGCAGCTAGCCAAATGGACAACTCTTGCTATTTAATTATTTTGAAATGAAAAAGTTCATTTAAAACCAGCGACAAAACAAATACATAATGATGGCCTCTCCCTTCATAAAACACCATGCTTTGGCACAAACAACTGGCTGGCCTGATTTTATGTACAATGAGTTTAATTTTATCCAACAGTGTCTCTCTGTACAGCAGAGGAGACAAAGAGTTCTGAAAAGAGCTCTTTGGACAATGTGTAACACCATACAACTCAATTGAAAAAAAAAAGTTTAGGACGATTTCTGTCGTATCTTAGGCCAACAGAAAAAGAAAACATAATGCAGTTAGTATCATCATCGTGGTGAGGTGAGCAGCATACAAGAGCTGAAATACATCAAGCTAATTCCAGTTCCACTTTGTGGTAAACTTGTGAATGTGCTCACCTGACCACTGTAAAGCCAGCTGTTTCTGATGTGTGATGGGTTCATGTTACTGCACTATTTACAAATTCAGTCACCAGCGAGATGCTTTCCTGTGCAGTGATGAGACAGTGTTTTGGCAAGAAGAAAACAGTCCAGTGGTTTTCCCATGCTGAGACCTGGGTCACAGGGATGCTCACTGCCTCTGTGCCCAGCTGTGCTGGTACACCCTGAAGAAGCCATGACTTCAGTATTTGACTTCCAAACATGAGCTTCTATGAGCCATCTCCAGCTGGACATCCAGAGAACAAAACATGCCCAAATTAGTGGGCACTACTGAAAAAAATAGCCAAGCATCTAAACACTTGCAAAATCTCTTCTTACACTCAGTACCTCTTGATTTCTTAAATGGCATCACCTACTGATTGCAAGCGTTTCCCAACAGACACCATCATATTGAAACCCTAAATATTGCAGTGACTTTGCTTCTCCCACTCCACTTTACTCTATGTAATTAATCCTCACAGTGCCTCGGAGGAGGAAGGACAGGGACATTCACCAACCCAGCCCAGTGTGTAAGCAAGAAGCCCAGGCAGCGTGTGAGGTCCTGCAGAGCACAGGCCAAATCCAGTTGCTGTGTCACGTTCCTAAAGGGATGCTCATGCCATCAAATCCCAGCGGTGAAGAAGCGACAAGAAAGCCTTCCTCAATTCCCCCCACCCAAGACCCTGAACTCATCCAAAGGACCATGACAGCACGTTTGAGTCGCTCCTGCAGTGGTACAGGCCGGTGGCCTCGGCCGGAGGTGGCCGTGCTCCCGCAGAGCGGGACACCCGCAGACACCGCCGCGTTGCGTAACTACGGCCACTGCATGTCAATGGCAGCTCCCCGGCACGGGCCGGCTTATGCAATTACCGCACCTCGCCGGAGGCTGCGGGCACGGCGGGCCCAGCGGGGCTGCGGCCGCACTCGGCCGGGAGACTCCCCTCACCCTCAGGCCGGGGCTCTGCCCACCCACCCTGCCCGGGGCCTCAGCCCCCTGAGGGCGCTGGCAACGGGGTACGGAGAGGAGAGGGGTGGAGGTTCATCTCGGAGGGGCCGAGCAGTGTCCCCACCTCTGGAGGAAGGGACTCACTCAGGACGCCCGGCTCGGCACATCCTCTTCGCCGAGGTGTGCGGGCTCGGACATAAAGGTGGTCCCTGACACGATGGGTGCGGGGCTGCTGTGGCCCCTCCCCAGGCGCCCATCACCTGCAGGCGCCAGGTGAGGGGCCGGGCCCACCGCCGGCCCCCGGCCCAGCGCTCTCGCCGCTCGCCGAGGGACGGCCCCGCCGCGGGGCTGCGGAGCGGAGGAAGCGGCAGCAGCCCCCGCCCCGCCCTGCCCGGCTCCCCCTCGGGCCAAGGGCTGGGCTCCCCGCCGGGCGAGGCAGTGCCAGCCGGCCACCTCCCCTCCTCCTCTTCCTCCTCCTCCTCCTCGCCTTCCTACTTCTGCACCGGCTCCGCTCCGGCTCCGCCGCTACCCCTCCGCCGCCGGGGCTGCCACAGACCCCCCTCCCTCCATCCCTCCCTCCCTCCCTCTCCCCCGCCCTCCGCCCTGTCCCCAGCGCCGCCGCCACCGCTTCCACAAGATGGCGGGGACCGTGGCCGAGCGGGACGCGCTGGTGAGTGCGGCTGTGGGCACCGGGACGGGCACCGGGACCGGGCTGGGGCCCGGGCAGGGCACCTGCGGAGCGGGGCGGGCTGGGGGGCTCCGCCCGGCCCTGCCTCAGCGCTCTCCTTTTTACCTGCAGAAAATAGAGGACGGGCATTTAAACAACTCCCTGGGATCTCCGGTGCAGGCTGATGTGTACTTCCCTCGCCTGGTAAAAATCACCTTTGTGGGGTTGTTGGTTTTGTTGGGTTTTTTTTGTGGTGGTGGTGTGTTTTATTTTGTCAACCCCTTTACTCTCCCCCGCCCCCGCTCAGCTCCGGCTGCACAAGGGCGGTCGCTGCTGATGCCGAGCTGACCCTCGCCACCTTCCCCCTGTCCTTTCCAGATCGTCCCCTTCTGTGGGCACATCAAAGGAGGAATGAGGCCGGGAAAGAAGATCTTAGTTATGGGCATAGTGGACCTCAACCCCGAGAGGTAACACCTGGGCAGGGCTGTCCGTGCCGGGGGCACCGGGCCCGGGGAGGGGGCGAAGGGGGACGGCCACCCGCACGTACACACACACATCCGCACGGATCCCTCCTTTCTGGAAAGGATTATTTTTATCATTTTAAATATAGCATGCTGATTTCTCCTTTGACCCATAGAGGGGGCATTTCTTCAAGGGATTCCGTTTTCACTTGGGAGTGAAGGAGCATATCAAGCATATATATTTGCATATATGTACAGATATATGCACAACGCCACGCACACACACATATATATTCCATAACCATGTTCTTGTCCTCGTTGAGCTTTCAGAGAGCTGAAAAGCTGTGAGCTGTCTTCCAGCCTGTGCCGCTATATGGCTCTAATAAGCTGAGAAATAAGACTGGTGGCATTTGGGGCTTACGTGCTTTTTTTTCTGGCTGAATGAGATCTGTTCTGTTTGTGTTGCAGCTTTGGCATCAGTCTGACTTGTGGGGAGTCAGAAGATCCTCCTGCAGATGTAGCCATAGAACTGAAAGCTGTGTTTACAGAGAGACAGTTTGTCAGAAACTCTTGTGTAGCCGGAGAATGGGGGGAAGAGCAGTCGTCTATTCCTTACTTTCCATTTATACCGGACCAGCCTTTTAGGGTGAGTACCAGGATGGCAGTGGCTTACACCATGTCTGATAAAGTGTCATTTGATACGAGTTGCAGCAGAACCTGACATGCCTTTCATGAAATCACAGTGTAGCCCTCACTGCTCCGGCTGAGACACCAGTTGCTGGTTTGTTTGTATCCATCGATTTGTTTGGAGATCCCGCTGCTACATGCAGCTGCAGGCAGTTCAGAAGGGGCTGTGAACACCTCACCTGGGCGCTATGACAAGTCAGAGGTTGTAATACTGTGTGATGAAGCGCAACTTCCTGAGCTTAGTTTTATAACCATAAATTAAGAAGTACCTCTATGTTATTAGTGCATTACAAGTTATTACTGGAGAATGTTAATATTCAGTGAGACTGCTGTATGTATTGATGGTTTTTTTAATGGACATACTGTTTGTAATTTAGTGCAGCTAATAAGGATCACGTTCATCCTTTGTCTCCAGGGATGTTACATTAAGGCTGACCGTAGCTCTTCATGTTAGCAGATTAAACAGCTAAGCAATAGTGGTATTCTTTTCTGAACTCTGGGATTAAACCTTCCATGAAATTTAAATCAGTAGTCACTTGAAAATGGTATACATGGAAGTGCTGTGGTGCTGTGGATGGACTGGGTTGACCTAGAAGCAGATTCCCATCTGTAGTGTTTATGGTTATGTGAAGATGTCTTTGCAAATCAGGAATAACAAAGTATGCGGCTGCAGAGGGCTGCTTCCTTCTCACTACATTGAGGAAAAAAGACTGCATGCCTCTTCCATGCAGCTGACCCAGAAAACCCCTCCTCCTTCTCCTCCCTGTCCCTCTTACAAAACCTCACTGGCCCCTCTGCTAAATGCCAGCGCTATGACCAGCTGCCAAACTCTCTTAATCCTTCTTGCCCCAAAGATAATCTCCCCCAACCCCAAAAGCTCACCATCTCCCCAGATGCTTGGTGTTAAGAGGGTGTTTATGACTGGTTTTGCTGCAAATTGATTGCGCTCTACTTGCTTCTACAAACTCACCCTCCCATCAGAACTGGCAACACCCTTTGGTGGTGTGGGAAATGTACTTGAAAAGGCTTGGAGTCTGGGTCCTGCTCCATCTGAGAGGGTTCCACTGCTTTCTGCACTGGGTGGTGACTGGGCCCTCAGACGGGCCAGACAAATTATCCAGAGCTAGTTTTGTGTGTGTCCCACTAATGACAGATGACGTTACAGGACAGCAATATTGCACATCTAGCATAGGAGACTAGAAAGGGAGTTGTTATTTTGCCTTTTTTTCCTCCTTTTTTTCCCAAATGCCCAAATAGAATTGAGGCTCCCACTTGACTTTGTACCTTTGATGGTCTCCCTCTCAGTGAATAAATTAGATTATTAAGTGTTCTTGCCAATTACTTGTGATCCAGTCCAATTAGCACTGTGGCGTGGCCGCGGGTGATGTGAAAAGCGGACCGTGAGCAGTGTTAACCATATCTTTTACATAACAAGGCCTCAGGCAGGCACTGCTGCAGTGACACAGGAGCTCCATAGCAGCACAGCCGTTTCCCTGGTACCTGGGTGTACCAGGGATCCAGGAGTTCCAGCTCTCCTGGGCTGCCTGCTGCCACTTCTCCCAGTGCAACGTGCTCTAAGTCGCTTGGGCTTTGGCACAGTCAGTTTGTCACGGGCCTTGTTCCCATTTTTATACACTGTAATAGCAGCAGAGTCGAGTGCCTGGTAGCAACACTTCACTCTGGACTTCCAGCTTCTGGAAATGACCCAGGATTTACATGTGGCTTCCCTGAAGATTTTCCTCTTAGTGTGTCTAGACCTGGAGGTCTTCAAGGGCCTGTAAAAGTGCACATTCTGTGCCCTCATGTCCAAGATTCCTGCTGGGGCAGTTCCAGCAAAGCTTAACAGGGCACCCTCTCAAGCCACTCGAAACATCAGGAATCTCCCAACGTGTCCAAGCTTGTTCAGCTTCAGGCTTTGTTGCTTTTCCAGAGCAATTCTGTAGGTCTCTCAGGGGGAGGAATGAGCTGTGTCCCTCTGAACAGTCTAGCTGAATTCCCAGCAATCCTTCACTGCATTTCCTTCACTGCAGCCCCAGGATGGAGTCTAGTGACAAGAACTGTCTGCAGCCACAGGAGTAAAGGGTTGTTACTTCTGCAGCAGCTGTGTATGTGTGGGAGGGGAGGACAAACTTACACCCCCTCTCCGTGTTTACTCCCTTTCAGTAAGTTAAAAGTAGTGTGGAAAGCGTTGCAGAGGGAGCTGCCTCCTTAAGCAGCAAAAAAAAACCCACCCAAACCACTGAAGCCAACAACTTTGTAGCAAGGAATGAAAGGTTTGGGTTGGAGGTGAAATTTCCTCCTGCTGTGATTAGCAGTTTGAGTCTGTTTCTGGCTTTATTCCAAGACACAAAAGCTCCCAGTAGCCAGTGGGTTGCAGGGTGCTTACTGCTAGGACAATGTGAGATTGGATTAACGTCCCTGTGCAGTAAGAGCAGATCCATCCATAGTGTAGCAGGTGTCAAGGGGACAAACTGGTCTCACCTTGGTCTCTTGTGTGGCACATAAGCAGCACAATGTGCAGCTGCACCAATGCTATTTGAAGTGCTCTTTGTGTGCTGTGAAACAACTTCCCAGTTACACTCTGAACAACATGCTTCAACATCTTATCTTTTACAGGTTGAGATACTTTGCGAGCATCCCCGTTTTAGAATATTTGTGGATGGACATCAGCTCTTTGATTTTTACCACCGTATTGAAACACTGTCAGCAATTGACACAATAAAGATAAATGGAGATCTTCAGCTTACAAAACTGGGCTGAGCTTGTTAGGACTGCAGATTCCAAACCAGCTCAGGTGCCATCGTCCGTTGGGAGCAGTGACAGCCAGCTCTGGACACAGCTATGGTAGGAAGGCTGCCCTGTTCCTTTTCCGCATGCAGTTCTTCACTCCTGTGCCGATGAACCGGGCTGTTTTTTATCCTAACGAAGAGCACTGTTGGTTTATAGACTTTGAGCCGTTTTTCTTGGATCAAAATAGCCCACCTGTGCTGGATAATCAAATTGGAATGGATTCAGAAAGACTTGCAGTCTCGTTTCAAATCTCACAGAAAAGGCAATCTCTGAAATGCAGCGCTAAAACCGGTTACTGAACAGTAGTGACGACAAAAAACAAGTTTTTCTTTTGCAAATATTGTTTCTGCACTGAAGTGGAGTAGTGTAGCACAACATAGGGCCACGTGCTGACGTCCTTACCCAGGGCCTGAGCCTGGTTCCATGGAAATCAATGGCAAAACTCCCACTCACTTTAATGGGGTACAATCAAACTGTCTAGTCCTTAGTCAAGCACAATTCCCACTGATTTCTATGGCATTTTTGCACACACCTTGGGGCCTGCCCTTCTGCTGGTGTAAATCAGCATTACCTCCATAGCTTGTGATGGAATTTTGCTGATTGCCCTCAGCCACTGGTTTGGCCCAAGGACTGTGCAAAAACTGACTGAGGGTGTGTGGACACAGCCTGTGTATTTTAGTCAGGGTATTTGCATAGAATGTAGATCGTTATGAGTTTTTGCACAACGTATTGTTAATGCAATTTTTAAAACTTATCTGTAGTTTATTTATTTATACTCATTGTATGTATTATTAGTAAAAATGAACAATCTTACTGAAGTTTAAGAACAGCAAAAGTGTAAACATTTTGAATGTACAAAATGTTTTAGGTTCTTTGGGTAAACTTTACATATCGTTCTTGAAAAACCATGTTTCCTATCACGCATTTAGTTACATTTTAATGGAGCCCTCTAGGCCCTGGGAAAACGTGGGCATGGTAGTTGGTGGGGGGGGAACTCTGCATATTCACTAGAATCTGTTTTTCAGGGCTTACTAACTTTGCTGCACAGGATGGGTTTGAGTTGAAGTTGATCCATTTTAAAAATTTAAACAGCAAATTTGTGGGTTTTACTGTGCTTTCATAACCTGAGAAAAAGTTAAATTTGGCAATCTCTTACTTCAGGAAGGGAACCAGCCTCTTTCCAAGGGAGATGGGAGATTCTTTACACTTGTTTGAGAACGTATTTGGCCTTTGATATGGCAATTAAAACTTGTCTAGACAGCCAAGTTATTAATGCTTGAAAATCAGCTACTGCACATGAATAATAACTTTTCAAGTAGCTTTTAAAATAGTAGGTATAGCTGTATAAACACAGTCAGTGCGCTACACTATAAATGAACACAGCCACTTTTCTTGACTTCTTTAGGACTAAATATACTTTTTTCCTTGGCTGCTCACAGTGGACTTTAGTGGGTCTTTCTGAGTAGCTATAATCATGGTATAAACATACATTTAGGCAATTTTGAAAACTCATAATATAGGGACTAAAACACAGACTATAAAACATCCTTTGTAGCACAGTATTTAAGAGGAAAAAAAAAAATATCTCACAAACGGAACTATGTTAAACCTGCAATAAAAGTGTGGTTTAAAGCAACCAGAACTGGAATATCCAAAGTTAAGGGTAGAATGCCAATGCAAAGCCTCATTTTGTGCTAATTTGGCCTGCAGTTAAGAAGCCTTAGACTGCAAGCTGAAATTCCAACTGTGGCTCTAGTCCAAAGCCTGTTGAGGTCAATCAGAGTCCTCCGAGCATAGAAGCCTGATTCTTATTTCTTGCAAGTGCAAATCTCTTTGTAAAGCAAGGGGGGGTTGTTGCTGCTGCTGCAAATGAATTAAGAATCAGGCTGCCACCTATAAAATGCAAGTTAAAATTTTAATTTTTAGCCTTAACATTTGACGTTCCTTGACTTTTCTTCTTACTTCCAAAATGAAAGAGAACCTATTGTTTTCCAGATGAACTTTTTATCTGGTGTGTGGCTTTTAAGCTGTACATCAGATTCTGTTTGTACTCCAGATTGAACTGAAATGTTCCTGTCTTGCTCTGTTTTTACTCTTTTACATGATACATAATGACTGTGTCATTTTCCATTGTATAAAGAATGCTGACAGTGTTTCGGTACAAAATATATTCTTAAAAATTATGATAATAAAAATCCGAGGGAAAGGTGCTTTTACATGAGGTATTTTGGATTTTTCTCCAGCTTGGAAATTCCCTATGGTTCCAAAGCTGATGCAGGCATAAAATGAATTCTGTTTGGAGAGAAATTTAGCACCCTCTGTGCCTAGTGCTTTCTCCAGCTGGACATCCAAAGCCAGATTTGCCAATGCAGGGCCAGTGGGAAGTGTAAGTAGCACCATGACCCTACAGTGGCACAAATGCAAGGGGAATCTCCCTGACAGCCCACCAACAGAGATTCCCCCTCCATGCCTTTACTGCATCCCAGAAAAAGCATTTTGGCTGCCTTGGATTTTCACAGCCCCCACACATTCGCTCTCCCGCGGGGGCCTGGCACAGCACAGTGCCTACACCAGGGATGCCAAGGTGAGCTCAGTGCACTGTCAGGGGCATCTCTGGTGGGAGCCAGGGCCTGGTGATCCTGCCTTGCTCCTGTTCCCACCTGCTGTGCTGGGTGCTCCTATTTGTTCCTGCTCCAGGAGTTTGCTCTCTGGGGAAAATGCTCTTTTGACCCTGATTCTGGTTTTGCCTTTGCATAACTACACCACCTGATCCTGCCCTGTTGTGGTTTCAGAGCCAGGCTTCGAGGCAAGAATGGCTGTGAATCCTCTTCTGATGGGTTATGGCTTGGCTGGGAGCTCAAGAAAGGGCATAAAGTCACAGTTAAAGAAAGCTTCCACCTCCGTCTATCTGTCCATCTATCATCTGATTGAAAGCCTTTCTATTTTTCTTTTGCTCTTGGCACTACTGGGCGATACCAGACAAAAAAAGGATGATGTCTGTGTAACCAAGGGCTGCTCCACTCGTGCTTGACTTACACTGGCTGATCATGTTGAGAAGCAACTGCAGAGCACTTGCACATGCAGTGTAAATCAGAGAAAACCAGGGCCTTAATTGTTTTTACCATGCTGGACTTTGGGTCAAATCCAAATGTTTCAAATGGGAGACTGGGTTGCAAAAATTTATACCTGAATTTTTCAGTCTCCACAATTTAAGGGTTATTCATATCTTCATTTTGGATGTAAGCCCTAACAGACATGAAATAAAGACTGTTTCCAAATTAGGCCACATTTATAAAATGCTTTTCAGTAGGGACAGGTAGTCTGTGAGCCTCTTGGAAGCTACAATTCTTCAGGACTTCAGGAGTGAATAAACCAGCCCTTAAAATCTTATGCTAAAATTTATTAGCTGAATGTTTCTGTGGTTTCCTCTGAATGAGGAAGTTGATTCTGCAGTGAAAGAAGTCTTGAATGGGTAAAACCCATGTGGAGTGGAAACACTCAGCATAGCTTTATTTTTCCAAAGAGGAAAAAGAAAAAAAAATACAACTAACTAAAAAAAAAATCGCAACCAAATTATTTAGTTATGTTTGGGATTGGCTGTGATAAAGCTGATTTGATTTAAAAAAACCAAAACTAGGTTATTGCCTGCTCAGAAAGAGCCTTGAAATATTTCAGTGTCATGTGAGGTAGTCTGTCTAAACATATTTCACACAAACGCTTTTTCACAGGCAACTTGTTAAAACTGTTACAAAATACCTTCTTTTTGTGTCACAATTAGAAATGTTTGCCCCACCTTGAAAGAACATTTTGTACTAAATATTCATATGTTGTCCATGAGAACTTGCACTAACATATTATATTCTCCCTCCCCTCCCTGGCTAGTTTGAGCAGAAACAGGCGTAATATTGCTAAACCGGTTGAATGTGACATGTGCTTGAGGCCTAGCATCTTTCTCAAAGGCTGTTTTGAGTAAACAGCCTGAAAACCAAAGGGAGAGCCTGAATCATCATTCTGCTGTGCCAGCTTTCCACCCTTGTCACTCTCCTGCTGTGAGGCTGAGACTGAAGCCCAGAGATTTTCACGCAGAGAACAGCGCTGAGATTTTTATCTTCAGCTTTGAAACGATTCAGTGTGGGGGAAACAAGGCCAGAGTAGCCACAGCGCTCATCAGCTTGGTAGTGAGGTTGGGGTGACATGATGTGCTGTAGCCCCAACAGAGCAGGAGTTCAGAGGGCATTAGGGGGCATTTCAGAGCCAGACAAGGACACAGGCTATGGAGATGCAGGGCAGCTTCCCAGGGATGGGCTTTTTCCACATTTTTAGCTGCCACCTTCTGCACCCCCCTACCGGGACTTGTGGCGAAAAACCAGCATTGCTTACAAGCTTGGACAGCATGGATTGGTTCATGTTCCTACTCACCTGATGTAAAAGAAGCTCCCAAATAAATAACAGGAGAATATAGGAGTAGCCATGCCACTAAGTCATTTCTTCCCCACACACATTCAAGCAGTATATCTGATGTGGGGTTCATTTGGCCTCCTATCCACAGGAAACACTCCCCCAGAGAATTCCAGCACTGTTTTCTGCACTACACAGAGACCTTTCCATGCAGAAAACTGCAGAACAACAATTCTGCTGAGCCAGTTAGCACCCTTCCAGCACCCCTGGAGCTGACATGACAAGGTAAGGAACAAGAGAGGAGGGCTGAAGGCAGCTTCAAATGCCTGCTGTGATAAGCCCAGAAGCAAGGAAGAAAAGCTTACACCAATGTAGGAGCAGTAAATGACCTGATGAGGGGTTTTGTAATCATGGTATTGTTCTGATTTTCTCATGTGGATCAGAAAGCTGCACAGGTGAAAGTCACTTTGCAATGAATGGTGTGCAGGGTTAGAACTAAGGCCAACCCAAACAGGGAGGGAAAAAAATGAGCTGCAGACGCCCTATCTGGCTTTGATACACCCTCCCAGCTCCTCCCAGCAATCACTGCTGTAATGAACATAGACAATTACTACAACAAGGAGATTCAGCAGCATGTGCGAGATCAAAATAATAAACTCCTACTCTGCCACAGGTCCTCCCTAGCTCCTGTTGCTAGGCCTATCCATCTCTCTGTCAACAAATAACTATGTCCTTCTGCTTTCAAAATCCATGTCAAAAATCTCTTTGACTTTCATGGAAATAGGTCCCTAAGAGAAGAGTTATTTCTAGCTCTCACTCTCCAGTTATTTTCAGCTGGGGCATACTCTAAAACTGAGTTTATTTTTAAGTGTGAATAGAGGACTATTTCTGACTGCATTATACATTGGATAGAGTCAACAGGAAGCACAGCCTCTCTCTGCTGCAGGAACACTGGTTTCACAGTTTGCTGGTGAAATGTCTTGTATTCATTATCTTCTGATTTTAAATAGTGAGAGTGTGCACAAAATGACCGGGCAATAACAGTAATATGTATCATTCACCACAGATCTATTTTTATGTCTTGTGCTGATTTCATAATGAACTTTTAATACCAATAAAACATGAAATCTTCACTAGGTTGTTCTGTCTTTTATCTGAACTGTCAAAGCTCATTACATACCCTCCTGACTTCTTTAACTTCTGGCTTTTTTATCTCCTGACTGTTTTCAGACTCTTTCCCTCATTAGACTGTAGGGTGAAACTTTAGAATGAGATGTGCAGCTTTGGTAGCAGCTTGTGTAAAACTGCTTTTACAGTTTAAATGCACCATGCAGAACAATCACATATCTTCATTAGAGGAAAGAACAGCTTGCTGACTCCTGCAAGACTCCTGGTGGCATCACTGGGCAGTGGCAGCCTCAGGAGTTAACAGGCACGACTCAGACCTCAGAGCCAGGCTATGAGGCACAGGTCACTGATCACTTCTGCCCAGGGTAAAACAGCAGTGTAACTCACACAGGTGAGTTACTCACTGTGTTTCAGCTCACCCTGGTGGGGCTGGATTCATAGGTGAGTGTTACAGGGTGAGTAAAACCACCAGATCAGCTCCAGAGGCACATTAATGTGAGATCCAGTGTTTCACTTTTTGGTGTCACCATAAGTAAAGTTCACATTGGCCTGACTGAGTGCAAGAGGAAACTTTGAGGTCTCAGCTTCTCCCAGTTAAAGTTATTGGAAAAATTCTGCATGACCCAAGTGGGTAAAGGGTTATGCCCTACACCCTCTTGTGGCTGTAAAACATATGGGAAGTTTTCTGAGGGAAACCTCAAAATTCGAACAGTACTAAAGCAGCAGATGAACAGGATTTGAATACAGCTAGTTCTGTGGTTTTCTCCCAGTAAAATGACTGATTCAAATGCTGCACAGGAAGTTCATTCTAGCTGTAAACCATAAGTATTAATCTGTGGCCATCCCTGCTCAAAGCCAGACAGAGATTGGCCCTTTGCTTACTGGACACAACCCTAAGAAGGAGTATATTGACATCTGGAGATTCTGAGATAAAACACAGCATTGGGTAACCTCAATGCAAACCAGAAATGGCTGTGAATGGTATAAAAGCACACCAGACAGCAGAAGCACAGCTCCTGCAGAAGTGCCTGGGGGGATATACGTTAAATTTCACCACTTGCATGGACCAACTCCTGCAGAGGCCCTTGGAAGGCTCTCATTTCTCCTGTAACACTAAAGTAAACTACAGGCATGTTCTGGGGGAAAGAGAAGGGGCGGGGAGGACACCTGGTGTGGCAACAGCCATGTGTACTCCCCCGTTCAGATCAGTACTACAGACATCTCTCAGCTGGGCCTTATTTTGGTGGAATGTTTCTGAGCTTCAAGTGAAGCCAATTTATGTTGAAGGATTTACTCACAGGAATACCACCAATATGACTGATAGCACTGCACTTGAGTTTCTTTCTAAATTATGGACTTCCACCACTTTTCTAAGAATAGAGTCTGGCTCTGAAACATCACATCGGCTCCAGCATTCTTCAGAAGTTACACATTTCTTATCCTGTTGAAGTTTTGAGGCTCCAGTTTCCTCACTGGTGCCTTGCTAGACCAGGGCTGTGATCCAGAAGGGGTCATTCTGTGAAAGACCTCGAGAAGGAGGTGTCTTTCAGCAGCTTGCTTCCCAGCAGGCTGAAGGAGACCTGCTGCTCTCTCTCAGGAGTAAGAAGCAACAGCAAACCAGAGCTATGCTGACTCCTGGTTGGCAGAGCAGGGCTTCCTTGTGCCTCTGAAAGGCAGGAACAAAAGCCTGGTTAATCAGAGAAACTCCACTGAAGCTGAGCAGTAGATCTAAGCAGCAGAGAAAAGCAGGATTTCAATACTAAGCAATCTGATACTAGCAGCAGGGCCACGAGCTGGAGTTGCTTCGATGGAGCAGAGAAGTAAAGCTCCGTTCTTGTGGAGCAGCCTCTTGCCAAGCATGGATGGGAATTGCTAGAGGTTTCTGACAGTGCTCTGTGTCTCTGCCTTTGCCTGGCTTCAAAAAGCCCTCTGATGGGCAAAAAGCCAGTGCTGACAATATTATAATGTATGACAAGCTCCAGTAGCAGCTCCAGCACTGCATGCTCCAGGAGGCAGAGAGGATTCTTTCCTGGCTGCTCTCTAAGAAATTTTCTGTCCAGTGGGAAAGATAATGGCTGTCTAAGAGAGATCTAGACCAGAACAAAGGACAGAGTATGGCTCTAGGTAGAAAAAAACACTCTCAAGAATATAACAGATTCACTCCAATCTTCAGGGGAAAACAAAGTACTTTAATTTAAAAGTACAAGGCCTGCAGCAAAGATAGAGGGGTTCCTTTTGCACCCCATTTTTTGTAAGGAAGGTACAATGAGCTACAGTGGCTATTAAACAGACTCTGAGGGGCAAAACTGAGAGCAGCTTTGGATTATTGCGTGAGTGCTTTCATGTGCATTCCCCTCCATTTCCACTGCCTTTCCTCAGGGGTGGCCAGTCCTCTCCCTGTGAGAGAACCATGGTTGGGAACCCCACTGCCAGAGGAGCTCTTCTGTGTCTTCAGACCTTGATGTATCTTCTTAACAGACACCGACCAAGGCGTACTTTATTTAGCACTGCCCACTGAACAACTTCAAAGCAGTGACAAAATCTAAAATTAGCATTGATTTGTGAATGCCCCTTGCCATTTCTAACAATATTGATCTTATTCCATGGGCAGGGAGAGGGAAGAACAGAGATGCAACAGCCATTACTCAGCAGTCAGTGCTGTAATTTGGAGTACACTGATTTCCACACACACAGTGTCTCATCACTGTGACTTTTGGCCACAACATTGAAGTTCAGGCTCCCGAGCCCCCTCCTTTGCTCACCAGGCAGACATTATTTGGACAAAATATACTGCGGTAAGGTTGAGTAAGGCTATACACTGAGTAGCTCCTCTGGAATGAGAGGCACGATTTGTAATGCAAAATCCTTCCAAAATACGGCTTTTTATAACAGTAAAAATGAATGGCATTCTGTCAACTTTTTTCACAGCCTCCACTGACTCACAGTGCTTTTAACTGCCATTTAAATAATGCAGAAGAGGAGATAGAACAAGATCAGGGAGTTTGCTGCACCTTAAATTTAAAAGACGGTGTGCACATGTGTTTCCCTAGACAAAATACAGCAATCACAACCTGAGTGATGCAAAATCTCTCTCAGTTCTGGTGGAAGTACACTGATAGCAACAGAGCACCTGCTGGAGTAGGAGCTGGTTTAAAGGTTCCCATAATAAACCTTACCACTTTGAGCTACTCCAAAGATGCTCTCAAGCAAAATAACAGGATTTTATTTAGCAAATGGAAGCCCATGATTGTTTTAATGCATTGTAAAGCTGAAGCTGTGATAATGCAGGCTAGAAGATGATGTTTTTAAGTGAAAGGGAAATTAGTTGTAATTATAACTGTTGCAGTATTTATGTATTGCCAGCTGTATTGATTGCCTTCTTCCTCTGTGTGACTGGCAACTAGGGAACATGATCCATTACCTCATGCTAGTGCTGGAGAGCAGCAGAGATTGGTGTATTTTTAGAAACAAGATTCCCACAGTGTAATTGTAGGAACTGGGTGATCATACACACACACATTAAAATACCAACAGATGAATTCCTGGACAGAACCAGCAAATATATCACTGTTTGGGGTAGGAGGAAAGGGCGAGAATGCACAGCTCAGAAATTCAACAACTGCAAGCACAGCAGTTTTACCTCTGAGAGTGTCCTCTGAGCGAAGCTGTGAAAAGGCTGAATCTTTTCCTTTCTAGGATGAAAAGATTTGAGGTCAGAGAGCCCATATGTCTCCTGTTTTACCTGATTCCATAACACATGAAATTATCTCTGTACCAGTAGAGAGAACTGATGCCCATCCCTAGGCATCCTTCAAGGGCTCAGTCCTGGGTCTCAGCTACCAGTGGGCAGTGTTTGGGGTGCCCATGTCACACAGCCAAGCATGGTGCAGAGGTCCCTGACTCACTAAACATCACCAGGACTGCAGAAGTACAAGGCTTATTCCTGGGAAAAAAACTGTACAGATGTGGGCAGACAGCTGGGAGGGCCAAGTTGACTGTAAGCAAAGTTGGTTGTGAGGCAACCAGGAGCTGCCTGTGCAGGGCCAAAGTGTAGCAACATCTGTCAGGAAGTTAGAGGTCTCATAAAACATTTATATATCTCATGTCAGAGAAGCAGTTCCAGACTCTCTGGGAATTATATCAGCCAGGTTAACAGTCCTGCCATTGTGCTGGTTTAGACAGGACTTGTACAGGACCAGAAGAGGTCTGAAACTTTCCCCTAAGAGCCAACACAAGCATCTGTAAGTGGAGCAGAATATGAGTTCACTTGTGGAGGAAATAACTAAGTACACTTAAAGCATTCAGTAGTCACTCAGGTAGTGTCAGAATGCCAGAATCCCAGCAGACTGCTATTGTACCCAATATAAATAAACTGATGGTCACAGACCATCACAGGAGCATGGTGACTATTACACTTGATAAAACTGGCAGAGCAAATAGCTCCCAGGCTTTGGTTGTGTTAACTGGAATGTGTTTCAGAGGGCAGCACAAGGAATGCTGTGACAGACATCAGACAGGTCACAGCTGACCTCAGAAGCCCATTCAATAATCTTGAAATCTGTATTTTTATCACCGCTATTCCAATTGGTGTTGGAAGCTATTTAATGCCTGACCTTTTGCAGAATCCTGTTACATTTATGCATCTGGATATTGTTCAGGAATGGCAACATACTACATGCAAAGAAAATCCCTGTCTGCCTTCAATGTACCACTCTGCTGTCTCATTATATGACCTTTCATCCTCTAATAGGTGGATGAATAAAGAGAAGACCATAACCTAAGTTCTTAGTATCACTTAGCTTTCTTTACACTTTCATCATGTTTATTATCACCTTTTTCAAGGTACACAGACCTTTTCAACTTAATGACCAAATAACAAACTGGAAACTTTTCTAAAAGATGTCTTCAATCCCCACTGTAAGAATTAACAGTCACCAGAATCAAAGTAAATTGCAGGTGGTGGTGCATTGCCTAACATCCTGATGTAAAGGTAAGATAAAGGCCAAATCTGGGGGTGTAGCACAACACGAAAACCAAATGTACAGGCTTTGCATATCAAGTTTTATCTTCATGTCAGAAAAGCCTCTAATTATGCTGAAATGTGTGCTTTCAAGCTTTCCTACACCTGGCCTTAAGAAAACTTCCCCCACCCCAAACTGACTGCAGCCAATGACTCCTTCCATGTCTTTCTCTCCCCAGAAGGGAATTTAGACAGTGAATCTACATAGCCATGTCACCAAACCAAACAGACCTCCACCTTCTCAGCCTGTTCCCACCTGCCTCTGGCCAGCCTCCAGATAATTTTTGTGTCTTTCTTTATGTTAAACCCATCTTCTACTACCTGCAGTGCTGGAAGGGAGTAGCCAGAGCTGGGCTCTCAGAGCACACTGCTCCACAGAGAACATCTTGTTCTGGAGAGGGCATGGCAGGAAGAAACATCCTTCATAACATTTGGGGTGATGTGAGCCAGGTTTCAAACAGGAGGTCACAGCTTTTACTGCCAGAGACTGCCACCCATCTCAGGCATGTAGCAGCTCTATTTGCCATCTTCTAAGCTGCTTAGTTGAGACCTCAAAGAGGTTGAGAGGGAGATCCTGGTTACCTTCACAGGTGAGCAGCCATATAGGGCCATGAAGCCACAGGCTGTGCTGCTTGGCTTGCATGCCTAGATCAGCATGCCAACACCTCCACAGCAACGTGTAACCACAGACACAAATACAGTTACAGACACATTTATTGGGAGAAGGTGGTAGAGTGACTCCAACATGTGTCAACAGCTTCCTGGGGAGAGGATTTAAAAGTGCTGTTTGGTGCAATAAAGACTGATGCTTAATACACAATTTTCTGCAAAGACATTTGGTTTTTTTTTTAATTTTTTGCTTAGGTGAGCAGAGTGAGTACATTAATGAGAAAATTGGAAGCCTTTCAAGCCTTTCAGTGGGTGAGTAGTAGCTCAGACAGCAGGGGTGTTTATGCCAACTTCGGCAGCATCTTATTTCAGCTGTGGTAGTTCAGTCTGGTCTCTGTGGGTTCCCTACACAGGCAGTGGAAAGGGAGACGCTTCTCCAGAGGATGATTTATCAGGCATGATTTTGATGTCCTGAGTGGTTTTCCAAAGGCCTTAGCTCCAGTGATTATAAAGGAACCCTGAAAGCACTCACTTCCTACCAAACACATGAATCTAGATGCCTGATCTCCTTTTCACACACATACACATCCTGTATTTGAAGTTAAAAAAATCAATAAACCAGATATGGAAAGAGTAGACCAGAGACAGGTGACTCCATGTATTTCCTTAAGCACCTATTAGGAAAGAAACTACCACCCTAAGAAAGTGAAAGCCAGCAAAAGCTTTCAGTGCTTTTGAAGGGTTATGCATAACCTTCAGAGGTTTATGCATAGAGGGAGAGGGAGGGTTATGCATAACTAACAAAATAAAGAAGACACTTGCAATTTTACTTCCACAGAGGTTCACCTGTCCTGCCAGGCTTGGAAAAAGATCTGAATAAAAGGCCCTTGAAGAAGTCAAGGAACTTAGGGGGCACCTGCACAACATCCCTTGTTAACATTCCAGAGGGAGTGTGAACATCTTCTACACACCGGAGTGAGAAACAGTACACTCTATCAACTAGAAATGCTAATGACGTGGGAAGGGCTCTGTAAACATGTCACCTTTATTTACTTTTGATTCTTTTTCCATATTGCTGAGAGCAGAGTTTCTTATTAGCAAGATCCAGAGTAATTATTGGTTATGGGAACTTTAAGTGGCTTACAGGCAGATCCTGTGTTGCCAGGTGGCAATGGGAAAACACTGTGTGTCTCCCCTTCCACTGAAAGTAAAGCCAGATAAAGTAGAACTGTTTCAAGAGTTTCAGCTGTATTTCAAGAGAATAGATGTATCACTTCTCTTAGACTGAACTGGGCAAATTTTTTTCACTGTCCTTGTTGAACTGTTCAAGCCTGGCACGTGTAGGAAGATACAGAACATTGCCTTCTTGGAATTCAAAATGTGCAGTAGCTCTTGGCTGGGGAGTTTATTTACAAACAGCACCAGAAATGACAAATGTCTCAGTATTGAGCCTTCATTCCTTGGTGGTCTCCTACACGTGAATGCAGAGGAAACAATGCTGGCACTCCACAGATACTGAGGAGGTTACAGCAGGAAACAAACCTGAGCTGAGCTGCTTTGGGTTGCCAGTTTTGTGTGTAGCTGACCATTTTGTCATAGAACCATGGAATCATAGAATATGCTGAGTTGGAAGGGACACATCTGGATCATCAAGTCCAACTCCAGTCCCTGGACGGGTCACCCCAAGAGTCACATCCTGTTGATGTCTTAAGAGACTACCTAGAGCAGAGGATAGACAGTGTTAAGGGAATAAAGCAGGTATTTATTAAAAGGGCCTTCCAAGGATATGCCTTGGGAGGTACAAGAGCCCAGCTGAGGCTGCACCCAAGATGGACGATGGAGCACAAGTTTTCACACTTTTATTAGTTTTGGCCCATTTACATATTGGAATTAATTACAGCTTCAGGTTATGAAGTCACATCCTCCCAGATCTCTCTCCTCAATTCACTGCTGTTTTTACTTTTTGGGCCTGAAGCTATAAAGGTTTCCTTGGTTCTCAGGCTGGAAAAGGATTATTTTGCCTAGCTACACTATGAGGAGAACTTGCTAACACTTCATATGAAGTTCAGAGTTATACACCAATGCAGTACAGAATCTGAAAAATATGAAAGCCAAAACTTAAAGCATCACTGTGCTTGAGAGCATTGTACAAATACTTCTTGAACTCTGTCAGGCTTGGTGCTCTGACAATTGCCCTGGGGAGCCTGTTCCAGTGCCCAACCACTCTCTGGATGAAGAACCTTTTCCTAAACCTCTCCTGACTCAGCTTCATGTCATTTCCTCAAGTCACTGGTCATGAGAATGAAGAAATCAATGCCTGCCCCTCCACTTCTTGTGAAGATGTTGAAGATCCCAGTGAGGTCTCCCCTCAGTCTCCTCCAGGTTGAACAGACCAAATTACCTCAGTCATTCCTCATATGGCTTCCCCTCTAGGCCTTTCATAGCCCTTCTTTGGACACCCTGTAATAGATTAATATCTTCTTTATACTGTGGTGCCCCCAGTTGAACACAGGGCTTGAGATGAGGCCACACCAATGCAGGGCACAGCTGGACAATCCCCTCCCTTGATTCCAAAGGGTTGAGTGCCAGGGATGGGTGGGTTATCTTCATGTACATCATTACCTGCACAAATTCAGCCTGACAGGTGTTTCAGAGTGCTTTGCCAAAATATACATACGTCAGAGATTAAGTGCCGAGCTCTGGGGGAATGGGACACAAAGCACTTGTTGGGCTCAGTCTCAGGTCACACCAATGCTGTGTGTGAGCATGCTCACCCTCCTGTAAGGCTGGAGCCTTTACAGAGGATGGGGAACAGGCAGAGATCCTGCAAACAGAAAGGGACAGGCCTGTGGCTCTGCACAGAGACAACACCCCTCCAGCTGTTTATTTAGCTGTAGTCAGAATGCATCCTATTTTGTAAACCTGCCAGCACACAGGAAAATAACATGGGATTGAAACCCCTTGCTCAGCAGATGCAGGACACAGCCTTTTTATTTTCTGAAACAATATTATTTTTATATGCAGTCTCAGCTAGACTCAGGAGTCCTGATGTGTTCTAACCTAACTCTAAGGTTCTAACTCTAAGTTAGAACTCTGTTCTAACTCTAAGTTCCTGGTCCACTTTGTCCAGCTAAAGACTGAGCAAAGATTTGGGACTATGGACTCTCAAGAGAGGGACAATGACATTATGTTAAACCTGAAGACTTCAGACAAAAAACACTTTGCATTTTCAGACATTTTTTTATTGCTGATGAGGTTCAGGATGGTGAGGTCTTTGGCACATAGAGAATCAGTGCTTGAATTTATTTATTTGTTTGTTTGTTTGTTTCTTTTTGACTTTTACCTATTTTATAGTCTCCATATCAGGATAATTAATTTTAATACTCCCCAGTGAAATGAGGAGAAAACCCTCAGATTCCTAATCAGGTTAGGGCTGTACTAAACCATGGGCAAAGATCTAGGCAAGGGTGATCCTACTCTGACAGTGTGACAGCACTAAAGATGTAATTTAAAGATAATGGAAGTCAAACAATTAGAAGTCAAAGGACTTGGACACAGTCTTCTCAGTTTTAATTGCAGCTGGCTTCTCTGCAGTATCCTATGGAAGAATCTTCCAGGGGAGCAACCCAGTAGCTTTAAAAGACCATGCAACAAGGCCTCAGAGAAAACAATCTTCATGCAGACAAACAATGATAATTGTTTATTTTATGATGATTAATTAATATTAATCATCAAAAAAACATCTCTTTTCTTTTTGTCCTTTGCAAGAAAAGTGTAAATACATACAGGCAGTCACACACAGATTTATTCCCGATCTTCAAAATTGTTTTAACACCAATGAATCTAAAGCCTATAAGTGTGTTAGGCAGATATCAAGACAGTTTGTTGCTTTCTACCAATAGAGCAACTTACCACCTGCAATCCCTTGGAAGACCCCTCTCTTCTAGCGAGCATCTTCTCGTTAAAAACAGTGGTTCTGGTTTTTCATGGCTAGGCATTACCAGTGCAATGGGAAGCACAATGAGCATCTTTGTGCACCAGTGAAAATTCTGTGGTGGTCATGCTTCCTTCCTGGGAGGTGAGATGGTTGAATTCAACATCAGGGTGTTAGATCAGTCTAAAAGAATTCACAGGAGTACAACTAGTACTCAAAAGTTCACACAAATGCTGCTTTCCCACACGCTAGCTGCCACAGCTGCAGAGACTATTCCCTGTTCTTCATGGAACTCACTCATTCAGTATCATAATTTTTTGACTTCCAAGAGAAACTTGGAGACCCCAGCAGAGGCTCACCCAGGCCCAGCATTAGACTGGGGTCCAATACATCTCTGACCTACTCCTATCTGCTCCCTCTTCCCAGTTCTAGTGCAGAAAAAGAAACAGCAAGATGCAGCTCAGGGTGTAACAGCCCACCCTATCCCACAAGGAACCTGACAATATTCACACATGAAGCTGTCCCATAGGCAAGTATGAGCTTGGAAAAGCTGTAGAGATGAGTTTATAGAGCAGCAATGGCTCCCTCCATGCAATCAGGAGAGCAAAACACACCACAGACACTTAACTGCACCAGACCCTGGGGCACTCTTGCAGCTGTGCAATGCAACCAGAACACTACAGAAAGCAGAGCAATAACAAGATAATAATTGTGAAAGGGAAGAAACCTATCTGTTCCACTCTAAAAATGAGTTAAAGGCACCACAATAGTGTGCCTATAACAGAATCTGACTCAGAAGAAACTGGTCTGGCTCTATAAAAGCAAACTAGCTCCAAGGCAAACCCGAGCATGCAGTGACTCTGTCATGTTTTGTAGGGGTTATCACCCTGGTTTTCTTCTATATAGCACAGGGCTGTAGCTCTGTCTGCCTGCATCTCTGTCAGATCAAGAAAGGAGGACTCTCCAGAGAAGTGGCCTAGCTAGTGAGGGTGTATAAATTGTCAGTCAAAATCAGAGATGTGTAACTAACCCAGCCCTCTCTGAAGGCATGCCCTGTAGGATAATTTAAGCATGTCTTGATAGTGTAGAACTACAGAGTGGAAAAATCTTCTGAGTGTAACCTGCTGTCAAATTGCATCTGAAGACATTTATACAGAAAAAAATCAAAGACTCATGGCTCAGCAGCTGTGAAGAAGATACACCAACCATCCCTGACTGGCTGGCCACAAGCAAGAGAGGAATAGGCCAGTTTGTGACAGCTGCCCCAGCATCTTCAGTCTACATCTTCCTCACCCCTGAAGCAACTCTACAATGGCCATCTGATAGCAACTGGGTTCCATCAGCACAATTCAGACAAAATTGATCCCAGAAGGTACAAGAAGACATCCTCGTGGGGGGCAGTCATGTGCTGATGTTATTTTTGAACAAAAGCTGGTTCACATCCCACCACCTCTTTGAATAAGACAAACAAGCTTTTGACTGGTGGGAGATCTCTGCAGTGCTCCTGAAACTCCTTCCTGCTTCACATGCGGATATGCTCCTCGAGAAACCCAGGCTATTACCAAAAGGTTTTGTACCAAGAATGAACTGCTGCTCAAAGATCTGTGAATGATCCCAGCAGCATTTGAGACAGGCTGCCAAGGAGCCAGAGGCCTGATTCTGGGAGTTAGCTGCATGCCTAGCAAGGGTCATGAGTCTTGGCCTGTCCATAGAGGAGAACTTGTTGGAAACTCCACCCAGTATGAAACAGTGGTACATACTCAGTAAAGAACAGTGAGTTACTAAGGATATGTTCTCTGCCCATGGGATGTCTTGCCAAAGAAGACAAGGCCATTTGCAGCAAAATATGGATAAATATGGATATAATATGGATTGTGGCCAAATTTGGAAATAATTATGTCTCCTCTGCTCCTACAACATTCCACAACTGGGCAATTGGCCCAATGCCATTTCCATGCAAACCAATTGGAGGTTGCCATCAGTCATTCATTTAAATCCACTGAACTGCTGACCTACATCTGACCAAACAGACAGAAAAGACCCTGTGGCCTACATTATAAACAATTCGATAAATGCAGGAAAATCGAGACAAAACATTCTCCTTTCGAACGTCAGTTTGGTGATCAGCTTGTGCAAGAAGCACCAGACCCTATAAATTGAAAGATTTATTATGTGTATAACACTTTTTTTCAGCTCAGTAATTAAAATCTGAAGATTGTGAGCCAAACTCTCTGATAATGTGCATCCATTGAGTTCAGTAGCTTTAGAGACAGGATGACAGCAGCTCACTGCTCCCTTGAAATGCCACAGGCTGCCCTTAGACTGCATGTTTGGTGCAGAGATATATAGAATGGTGAGCAGACACATCCTGGAAAGGGCTCCTGCAGACCACATCAGTGACTCCTTATAAGTGTCATGGGATCATATTTGCTTCCCAGAACCAAGAAGCTGACTCAGAGACAGCATCCTTTTCCCACTGCTGAAACCCAGTTAGCCATGATTTAGAAAGAGGGGCCTAATGAACTTACACAAATTGCTCAGGTACTTGGATTTACCTAATCTCATCTTTCCTAGCTCTCTTCATGGAAACAGAGCTGGTTCAGCTGCTCTCCAGGATCTCTGACTGATCCTGGATGTAGAAGGGGTGGAGGTTGGACTTTTCATCTCCTCATCTGCCCCACTGTCTGTGCTTGTCTTTGCCATCCTGCTGTTTCCCTCCCTGTTCCCCACACTCCTCTCTGCCTGCTCCTTCCCCCACACAGCCTGTTCTTGGTACAAATGTCAGGCGTTCACTCTCTCTTCTTTCTGCTCGTGAGACAACAATGGGATGACACAGAGACCAACAGATTCCTCCATCTGAGGGTCTCATCCTGACTGCTGGTGCAGCCAAAGGTTGTTGCATGCAGGACTCCAGAAGCTGGGGCTGACATTCTGTTAGCATTCAAACACATTTTAGCTACTTGGAGCGTGGTATTTCCTCTCCTGATTCTGTCTTGTTGTTTATGACAATGACCTCATCAGGTAGTTTAGGGTCAGATAGGGCCAATCTCAGACATTTCTTGTGTAAGAGCTTTCAAGGAAGCAATGCTTTTTTTTTTTCTGAGATCCAGCCTTCTTATGTGCCTACATCCCAGATGCTTTGCATCTCAATGAATGTAGATTAAGAAAGCAAACCTATTACAGAAAAATATGTCAGAGGATAAAATTGGAATGTATGACTCTGAAACAAGGCATCAGATACAAGTCTGAAAGACAATAAGAAGGATTTTGACAAATACCTATGAAAGAAATCACTTTCCTTGCATAGCAGTTGCATTTGAGACATAAATTGTCATTAACCCAGAAAAACCTCTGCCATTCCCATTTTAAAACCTGGAACTCAATGCTTGTATCACTTGTGCTTAATGGACATTTTGTCATTCACTGTAGAAATGAAAGGACATGACCTTTGCACAAAAAATCTCAAATTGTTTTTATTGATAAGAATCACCACTAGTCACACAACATTAGTTTATTAGGAAAACATCTGCACCTGACACCTGAATTTCAATGACTGTGTTGACATACAGAAGTGAAATGAACTTGTGTGATTACAACAGGATATTGCAGGTCTTCTTAAGTATTTGTTAAAAAAACCCAAAAAAACACAAGTGGTAGAGGTGCGTTTCAGTGATCTTAAACCTCAAAAAAACCCAACCAAACCAAATATCCCCAAACTCTAAAATGCCTTAGAAATAAAAATGTCTTCAAATAGATGTTAATGGTGAATACAGGAATGTATACTACTACCCTGCACAGGTTGGTATGCAAGACACTGCTGTCATAGTGCTTATTACACACACAGAGTGAATAGTTTCTACCTTGGAATTTCCTATCAGCTGACCTTCAAGGGTGTTGGAGGCTCTTGTCTCCTGCCTCACAGGAGGCAGGAAAGGAACTGACACAACAGGCAGGAGGATAACTTTGGAAATCAGCTCACCTTTGCTAAATAAATGAATGAGACCATTAAACAGAATAATGGCCTTGAACTCTTCTAAACACCTTTAATCTTAAATGTAAAAAGCTCATAAGCCATGCCTCTTAAAGGCAAAGGAATATCTTGAAATGAATAATTTTGATTTCTTTTTTTATGGGCTTTCTGCATTTAGAGCCTGTACTAAAAAAAAACCAAAACAAAACCCACCAACAATGAAACCAAAACAATTAGTTGAACTGGAAAGCTTTGCTACTGTGGGCACAAGAAATCTTGCTTTCCTGCTGACAGCTGAAGTACTCAATACCATCTTCTAGAAGAAGGAAATATTGTCAGACCTTGGTTTGGTTATGGACTCTGCTGACAAACCTCGACACCATTAATATCTACGTGCACTAAAATACACTTTGCACACCTTGCTGATGAGTTATGTATGCAAATATGCTGAGGCCAGGCACACACGTAGCCTTGCCACACTGAAGTCATTAACTTGTGCCACTTGGAGGATGTGGTCTAGGGCACAGCAGGTAAAATGGGGCTCTTTAGACATTCATGATCTGGTTAATCCACTGGGTTGCCCTCAGATGTCAAGGATGTGAGTCTTCATCTTCATTAGGTGCTCCAAATCAGCAAACCAGCAAACATGGTCAAGACTCAGAAAGGACATCTTTAAAAGAAATATACAAACAAACCAAACCAAACCAAAGAGCTAATCCAAACCAAAATAAAAACAAAAACCAAAAACAACAAAAACCAAACAAAAAAAAGCCACTCCACAACCCCCTTCCCCCCCCAAAAAACCCCCAACCCTCCCAACAAACACTGTTGAGTGTCAACAACCATATTCTTGACCAAATAAGCCTGAGCCAAAACCCAAAGGACCTACATTCAGATGCAGGAGGCTTCTAAAATAACTACCATTTCATCTGTTCTCTGTAACTACACAGGGTTCTTTGTAGTTAATACATTCAGGCCTGTTTAAGGACAATTCTGAATTTTTAATGGATTGGTAACACAAGAGAACGAGCTGCTGATACAGCAATGCTTCCTCACTTTTGTACTACAACTCCAGTAAAGGTATCCAGGGAGATTTGTGAAGTTATAACAAACTTGCACTCCACCAAACAGAATACTTACATGTTGCATCTGAAACATAGGTTACAATGTTTTATATTTCATTCCATTGCAACTAGAACGGAATGGAGACAATCCCTTGCTTGGGGAGCTGGGAAAAGCTAAACCACCTTTGCTGGATCCCCAAAACCAGAGAAACCAATGCCTGGTCATTCTGCATGCCCAGAGGTGAGTGCTAAAGGGAGTAGCAGTGATGGAGAAGATGTGGGCAGTTTGCAGACAGGCTCTTCACAAGGGGTCTCTGATGTGTCTGGGTGATGCCCTGGGGCCAAGAGAGGCATTCCTGGCTCCCTCAAATCTAAAACAGGTGAGAGCCCTGCACTGCTCTGGGGAGGAGCCAGGCAGTGTGCATCGATTTGGGATGGAGCTCAAGGCACCAGCCACTCCCCAAAGAAACAAGTATCCACTGCTCATTGATCTGTTTTACCACCTTTCCATGCCAAAGGACAGTGGGGTTTAGCAACAGGCTGCTTTAGCAACAGTTCATTCTCTGTTCAGCTGCAGCTTGGTTTAACTCAGCTAACAGTAACTGCAGAATTTTTCTTTTATTGACTGATGCCCATTTAGAAGCCTGCAGAAAGCACATATTATTCATTCAGCTAGCTTTCATAATGCCCACCTTATGAAAACACAGCCACAAAAAGCCTTCATATAGACCTTTTGAGGTTGATTGGTGAATTCAATCAGAAAAGACCTTTCTGCTTGATAATGCAATTGTAAGGGTTATTTCAGCTATAAGGGTCTAAGATAAATGCAGTTTTACTGAATTTAAAACATTTCAGAGAAATGTGCCAATTCAGTTTCATGTCAAAATGGGTAAAAGTCAAAACACTCTGTGAATATGAATTGAAATGATTTCACAGAATATTAGAATCACAGAATATGCTGAGTTGGAAGGCACACGTCAGGATCATTGAGTTCCAGCTCCTGGCCCTACACATTACACCCCAGCAATCACACCATGTAACTGAGAGTCTTGTTCAAATCTTTCTTGAACTCTGCCAGGCTTGTTGCTGTGACCACTTTCCTGGGGAGCTTTTCTAGTGCTCAACCATCCTCTGGATGGAGAAGCTTTTCCTGATATCCAATCTAAACCTCCCTCAATTCAGCTTCAGGCTGTTTCCTCAACTCCTATCACTGGTCACGAGCAGAGGTTCATGCTGCCCCTCTGCTGACCCCAGTGAAGATGTTAAAGACCCCACTGAGATTTCTCCTCAGTCTTCTCCAGGCTGAACAGACCAAGTGACCTCAGCCACTCCTAATTCAGCTTCCCCTCCAGGCCCTTCACCCTCCTTGTGGCCTCCTTTGGGCACTCTATAATACTTAATGTCTTTTTTATATTGTGGTGCCCAAAACTGCCCCCAGCACTCCAGGTGAGGCTGCCCAGCTCAGAGCAGAGCAGGACAATCCCCTCCCTTGCCCAGCTGGCCATGCTGTCCCTGATGTCCCCTAGGACATGGGTGACCCTCCTGGCTGCTGGGGCACTGCTGGCTCATCTTCAACTTGCCATTGACTGGGATCCCCAGGTCCTTTCCATGGCACTGCTCTCCAGCCTCTCATTCCCCAGTCTGTACATCCAGGCCTGCCCCATCCCAGGTGCAGAATTTGTCATTATGCCCTTGTTAAACTTCCTATGGTTGGTGATTGCCCAGCTCTCTAATTTGTCAAGGCCTCTCTGCAGGACACTCAAGGGAGTCAACAGCTCTTCCCAGTTTTGTGACATCAGCAAACTTACTTGGTATTCCTTTCAGTCCTGCACCCAAGGTGTTAAAAAAGATGTTGAAGAGCACTTGGACAAGGACGGAGCCAATACCAGAAATCAATGCATCTGACATTAAAGAAATTGAACTATTTGGTAGGTAAAAAGACCATTTAAAATTAATTCTATGGATAATATAAAATCATTCAATGTCTGATCTGATTGTGAATTAAAAAAAAAAAAAAAAAAGGAAAACCAAGGATGGTAATTTCTCAGGACACTGACTATCTAGTTTCTGATCAGCAGCATTGCCAGACACAGCAGAGAGGAAAGCACACTGCCTGAATTTTGGAGACTCATCTAGCCTTTGATTATTGCAAGTTTCTTCCTCACTCAGTGGGGAAGCCAGAAAAGCTTGCACTGCCAGGAGCCATGTTGCAATGTGTGTATTTTTGAAATTAAAAAGAAAAAAAGAAAAAGAACTGCACTATCCACTACCAGCAGTACAACATCTTTCAGAAGATTTTCTGCATCACACTACACAATATATGGTACAGCTTATATAAAACTAAAATTTACATTCAGGAGCCATGTTGTAGTCTTCAAAATGAGAAATAAAACCTAAATTTCTTCTCTATAAATGCTACATACCCAATTTTTCTGAGAATTACAAATGACTAAATTTTATGAAGGATATAGATGTCGAACATAGCAGGTTCTTTCCGCTGTTCTCAATTCCCAGACCAGGAGGAGAGTCTGAGCCTCCAGACCACGCAGGGTTTTGGGAGAACCTTTCTGAATCATCCTCACACACCACAGCACCTTTTCCATCGGAGACTTTTGGGAAGGCTGCGCCCTCTCCTGACAGTTCAGGACTCGGTAGCAGTGACTGACAAAGCCACTTCGCTGCAGTCAACAAGTCAAGGCTCAGCCTCGGAGCTACCAAGACCAGACCAGCTCGAATTAAAACCTCTATTGCACCGTGCAGAAGGGCTTCACGTTGAGATGTATATATCAAAATTATAAATATTTTCACCATGCTTTAAGAAAACAAATGGAATGAAAGTATATGCTTTTGAAATGCTTCATCATTTGTTTTAAAATGGATAGGACACCATGCCAGAATAACCTCCAAATATGATACAGTGTTTACAATCCATACAATTCTGTAAAGGAAACTTCCATATGTTAAAAGTATAACCTTGAAATTACTGTTGTAACCCATGAATTCCGTTTCACAGAGCTAATACCTGATATGGCTAATGCTATTATAAAGAGTCAGTCTGCCTTCACAAGCAAATGTAATCTCCTTCAACCAGCAAAGCTTATGCAGGAATGACTGAAGAAATCCCACACATCTTGTCAATCATTCACACTATGCCTAAGTGAACATTACCTTCATTTTTTTATGTGACATACTTACCTCTCATCTGATCTTGCATTCTAGTTAAGTGAATTTTATGGACCCTCAACTGCATACTGATTAACACTTCTGGTCCTGGAAACTTCTGAATGCCACCAAGAAAGAGAAGGAAATTTTTACCATGTCAGACTGGCAGGGACCATTTGGAGGAATTTTCTGCCTTTCTTTCTAGCTTAGGATATGAGTCACTTCTTCAAATCATCTAGAAATTTTTCTTAACAAATTTCCTTCTAATCTAGTACCTGATTACTGACACCGTTTATCTTCCTGGATCTTTTTCTGAGGTACATGATTGTGCTGTGACTTTGCTTTTGCACAAGAAGGGCTTTATTACTTTGTTTTTCTTTAGGGTGCTAGTTTTGCAAAATGTGTCATGTGTAAAATTTTCTTAAGAAAGGATATTCAATGTTGTGTCTTTATATACTTTCAAGACAAATCAACAAGAAAGGACATTTAATCCATTAAACAGAGAGCAGATAACATGCTCTAAGTGACATTCAGGTGTTAGAAAAATGAATTACTTGTGGGTAAAATTGCCTTCTTATGGTTTAGGGCTGGACACACTTCAATGATCCCAGACCCAGGGGGAGGTTAACCAGGCTTGGGAAGAAGGATGTACCACTGATAGTGGACACAAAGAATGCAGAATTTATGGCCTCCAAGGACATTTAACAGAACTCTCAAGATAAGGAAGAAAGTAGTAAAGACAACGCAGCGACAGTGCTGACTCTGCTCTGCCTGGGTAAAAGGTAATTCCAGCAGGGCCAGATCACAAACACCAGCTGAGGGCCCACCTCTGACCAAGAGAAACACCGGAGCATGTTGGCTAATTAGCATGAGAAGCAAGAGAGTCATTAAGCAATAGAGGAGAGAATACTCATTAGTAAGAGGACTGTGTAACTTGTAGCCAATGAACACTAATTCCTTAGTTGGATAAAATGTATTAGTAGTAAAAAGTTTTTATAGTTGGTGTGCTTGATTTGTGGAATACCACAGAGGACCCAGGCTCCAAAATAAATAACCAATGTCTCTCTCGAGTGTGTAATTATTGGCTTGCTTCACTGGGTAAAAAATCTGATATTTTGGACAAGACTGGGGTTTATGCTGCTGCCTGGGGAGTTTACAGGCAGCATGTTTATTTCATGTGTCATTCAGATGACTGATTGGGCAGATGGGAAAGAGAAGGTAATTATAATTTTACCTTCACCAATTGCATTATTTACAACAGGACAATTAGCAGTCATAGCCTATGACTACAAATTAAACACAGCTGGGATGGAAAATGATTCTTCACGAAGTAGCACCACAGTAATTCACAGTAAGGGATACTTTGGGCCCCTGGAAGCTAATGGCTATTGCCAAACAGGGGGAAGATAGGGATGGTGGGGGGGAGATCTCATTTCTCTGTTGCTTTACAAAGCAAAGTATTTCACTGCTTTTACAGGATATTCTCTATACCATTACGATTTGTAAATCACATTGTTGTACACTGGGTGAAGGTCAAAGAGCACTGAGCGCTGAATTACTCTATTTCCTGTTCCCTCAGGCTTCTCCTTCTGTCCTGCCGGGTCAGCACAAGCTTCACTCTGGTTTCTGACACGAAGCTGAAAAAAGAGAACAGCCACCAGGAGGCGAAGTGACAGAGCCTCATTAATAGTCACACAGACTCATTAATAGTCATCCATGATTATCTTCAGCTATTGTAACAGGATTCAGAACGTCACAGAAACATTGCAGTAACAATATAATTCCCCCCTGCTTCCCAAAAGCCTTCTATTGCTGATTAAATTAGCAGATTAATTATAATTATCCTTAAATGCATTGAGGTGGTTTTTTTCTCCATGAACCTACCTGAAAGGTGAAAAGTTCTATGAATGGCCTTGTTTTAAGCCTTTCTTAGCCAAGCTACTGTGTGTTTAAGCACGGTGTGTATGTATCTCTCGAGGAATAAAGATTCTGGGGTGACCTTATCGCTCTCCACAGCTCCCTGACAGGAGGCTGTAGCCAGGTGGGCTGGGTCTTTTCTCCCAGGTGTGAAGAACACGTAACTCTTCAGGATTTTTAAAAGGTTTATTAGGGAGTAAAATAAGAAGCAAAAGTCCAGCGCTGCGGTGCTCCTGGCAAACAGCCAAAGATCACAGGGTACCGTTTGTCTTTATACTGTATCATTCCTGAGGCTCATGCATATTCATGTTTTTGTTATTCAAACTTCCTTGGGAACTCTTGATAATCCTGGTTCTCTTCTTGTTTGGTTTTTTAACTTTGACCTGCCTGCAGGATATTCTATAGATAAGGTTCTTCCCATGTTCTTGTCCTGTTATTTCACACATACTCTGGTTTCCAGCATTCTAGTCACTTGGAGGCATCAGTCTACAGATGTAAGGAAAATTAGTGGTTTTGTACCATTCTTTAAGTTGGTTATATAGAGGTAGTTCAGTCACTATTTTTAACAGTTAATGCCTATGACACAACATATTTATTACCATTCACATAAACATGTAAACTGGCAGATTATACTACACAAAAGCAGTTAAAAGTAAGTATAAATCGCACCACATCAAAATACTTGTGATACAAAAAGTTAATCTATAAATGCAAAAGCCAATATTATATTGTCATTTATAACAGAGGCAACCAGGGCCAGGACAAGAGGCAAGAGAAGGTTTAGGCTGGACATTGGGAGGAGTTTCTCCGCAGAAAAGGTGACTGAGCATTGGAATGGGCTGCCCGGGGAGGCGGTGGAGTCACCCTCGCTGGAGGTGTTTAATGAAAAACTGGATGTGGCACTCGGAGCCACGGTCCAACACCGGGGTGTCGGGCCACAGGTTGGCCTGGGTGACCTCAGAGATCTTTCCCAACCCAATTCACTCCCTAATTCCGCAACAAAGCTCTAATGTTACGCTTCGCTCGCTATTTTATTAACGCAACTTGCCACCGCGTTGTGACCGCTGTGCGGAGTTCAGTTAGGCACGGCCACAGGACGAGCGGCAGCCTCGGCACGTTACCTAAACTCTGCTCTTTTAAACGTTATTCTTTACAATTTTAACACACGCTTGCTTGGGGCCGGAACTAGCCGTCGCTTAGGGTCTCTCCCAACCCCAAGCCGCTCTAGGGTTCTGGGTTCCGCCGGTACCGCGGCAGGGCAGGGCGCACTCGCTCTCCCCCTCAGCCCTTCACTCGCGGGGTTGTTTACGCGGGCCGGGCCGGGCCGGACGTGACGCGACGGCGGCGGCGCGGTGCGTGCCGGGAGCGCGGTGGGCGGTGGCGGGCGGGAGGCGGCGGCCGGAGGGGGCCGGGCCGCAGCGACGCGGTTCCTGTCGCCCACAGGGGCTCCCCTCCATGGCGGTTGCCGCGGGAGGCCGCAGATAACCGGCCGCGGCCCCTCTCCCCTTCCTCCCTCCCTCCTTCCCTCCCCCTCCCCGCCCGCCGCCATGCCCGCCCGGGCCCCGCCACCCCCCGCGCAGCCCGCAGGTAAGAGACGGCGGGGGGCGGCTGGTTCCCGCCGGGCCTGGCCGCCGAAGGGCGCCGGGGACCCCTCGGCGCCTACCCCCGGGGGGCGGCGGCGGCCGGGGCCTGTCGGGGCAGCGCTGTCCTTCCCCTCGGCCCGCGGGGGAGGGCGGCGGGGCCGGGCGGGGCAGGGCAGGGGTGAAGCCCCGCGGCTCCCCGGGCTCGTCCCGCCGCCGCCGGAGAGGGGGGTTCGGCTTTGTCCTGTGGCGGGGCCCGCGTTTTCCTGGGGTTCAGCGGCGCCGCAGCTGGGAGAGGGCTCAAGGATGTGGTGCAAGAAGTTAAGCTGTCCTGTGCGTTTGGCTTTTCGAGACAAGCTTTCTCTTTCGAGGGGCGTAAAGCGTGTCGGGTGCTTAATGCGTCTGGACATGACAGGCTGAACAGAGTTACGATAATTTTAAGTATGTTTTTTTGTGGGTTTTTTTTGGTAAAAGAGGTAATTCTAAAATGGGGCGAAATTGCTCAAATGCTTAACTAGGTGCTAACTCTTCTGTTTGCTGTGAAAAATGTCTACTTGATGAACCAAAATATAATTTTTTTCTTTAGAGAAGACAATGCCTTAAAAACAACGATTAAACCTTGGGATTCCTTCAAAGTGTCAGTAAATTGGTCTCTTAATGGTGACAGCCCCTTCCTTCCAGCTTCAGCACAGAAATGGAAGCCTTCAGCAGCTTAGTGCTCCTTAAGCAAACATCTGTTCTTAAATGATTGGAGTGAGTGGAGAAACATTGTTGACAGGAGCTGTGCTGGGTTGGTTTTACAAGTTTTGTTTCCATGCATGGTTCAGAGCCCAACATGCTTCATTGGAACTCACATTTCAGCTGTTGAGTCCATGTTAAAGTGAGTTTGATGGATGCTGCTTTTTAACTGGATTGGTCCTTGGAGATTGAACAAAATTAAAAGTATTTCCTCCTTGTTTTATTCTCTGGACATGCGAGCTAGACTTGGAAAGGCAATTGGCCTACTTTAAAAATAAAAATGTTCTGTTATATTGTCAGTACAGTCAGAAGTGTACTCATGCAGTGCACAGGTAGCGGTTTCTTCTCCTGAAGTTGGAGCTATACCTGGAGGAATGTAACATTAGTTGTGAGAGCCTGGGGAAGAGTTGGAGTACCTGTGACTACTGAGGGCTTGTTTGCTTATTTTAAACAGTCATGTCAGTGAGAATAAATAGTGTGAATGTCAGAATGAGATTTAAAAATACGTGGAAAAGCTAATGTAGCTCTGGTGCTTTCATTCTGCGTGATAGTTGCATAAAGTACACATTGTATGACCTTTTAAGGTCACATGAAAGTATGACCTCTTGTTTTTACTTCCTTAATTTGTTTATAAGTAAGCAGTTGAGGGATCTCAGCCTCAGTTTTTGTTTTTGTTTATGTACTTTGTTTTTTGCTAAGATGATGGTTTTGTTTAGTAAAGGATTTAATAGGCTGTGAAATTTGGAGTTCACACAGTGTATCATATTTGTGGTGATGAAGGCTCTGTGTGATCTCTACATTTCTACTTAAAAATTCCACCAGTGACTTACTAAGCTAACACAAGCCTTTTAACACCTTAATTACCCAGAGTAATATTCTGAAACTTTCAGTACTTTGGAAAGACTTGTCTCTCATAGTGGAAATAATAGAGCAGCTTAGGTGGACCTCAATCAACTCTGCCTTTTCCTCTTGAAATATTCATTGAGTTGTCCTTGCAGATCTGTGGTGGTATCAGTTGGAAATCCAGCGGTAAAGAAACTGATGCTCGATCGAGTTGTTTTCACTACACTCAGCAGCATAATCTTCTTGCAGATGCCATTATCTATCTCGACAGAGTGTTCATTCCTTTCTGTGCTATTGTGCTGTTTGACAACTTAAACTGCTTCTTTGTGAACATTTCAGTGCAATGACATGCTAACCCTTTCACAGGGATTCAAAATTCTTATAATTTTTCTGGATAGTCACAGAAGTGTCTTAGATCCTACTCGTTCCTAGGTGTTAGAAATTTAGTCTGTTAGATTTTTTCCTTCGTGCAAAAAAACCACACTGTGTAAGCTGCTGCTATTGCACACACATACAGAAAAAAAGCCTTGAAATTTGCCTTGTTTGAAAACTGACAGTCTCATTTTCAGTGGACTTTCTTTCATGCTCATGTCTTTAGCAATGAAAAATTGCAAGGAATATTTCTGTATTGGTGCCATTTGCAAGGTGATCTAAGAAACCTGCTTGTGTAAAGCAAATAATTTGGATTTTTCAAAGCAAAGAGTCCTGACTTGGGAGAACCACAGGGAAGGGCAAATCCTCTCTTGATTTAGTGTGTTTGGAAGTAGGGTGAAGGAAATGTGAAACCTCAAGTTCATATGTCTATTGATAAGCAATGGAAAATGGATTTTATTCTTTGGAGTATTAGGTGTCCCTCCTGTATTGTGTTTTTAATATGAGGTAATGTCTGTAGGTGGGATAAATGATGAATAATGTAAGCCTGCTCACTGGAAAACAAGCAGTATGTATGTTTGCAATAATGGAAAGAAGACCCATGGTTGTTTTCCTTGTGCAGCTATATTTCCTCTGCCAAACTCTGAGAAGAACCTGTCACAGAAGAGTGCAGCCCTGTAGATTAGTTCTAATCTACTCTTTGCTGTAGTCTGTGTGAAGTCGGAAGGGTTTCTGTGTGATGGAGATCATATTGCTCTGTGAGGAAGTCTCTGAGAACAGTTTACCCTAGGTAATCTAGTTCTAATACTTTCTAATCTAGCATCTTTTTATCCCAATTTAGAACACATTCCCAGCTAGCATGTTTGAGGGTAACATCCAGAAATAGATTTCTTGCTGAGTTGAGCACTGTTTTAAATGGAATTTAAGAAATCGTAAGAAGGGAAACATCTCAATTATCATTGCTTACAACATCCATCCTTGCACAGTGTGTGGCTGTGTGCTGTATGATGGACACAAATCATGCATTCCCCAGAGTCAGATTGTAACCTGATTGACTGTCCCAGCCAGTTGTGTTTGCCCATATGAATTTAAAGTGTGCTTGTTCTTACAACATTTTCCCCCACTATCTCTTTACAGGTTTAGGTGCAGTCAGCATCTTCATCTGCAGCTGTTAAAGCACATCAGTAGATTTTGAGTTTAAACATGTTTTTGCTTATAGTAACTTTGAGGATAACCTGGTCTTTTAGGTTTGGGAAGTAATGCTATTCTTGGTTTAAAAAAAAGAGTTTAATGAACCAACAGAACGTTTAGATTCATATTTTCCAACAGCTTCTCTCATTCCACAGCTAAGCCAAAATGAAACAGGGAGAAGTGAAGCAGCACAACTACTGAAAATACATGTTTGCTTCTTTATGTAGTTTAACAACATTTAAAATGAAAATGCTTATATCCAAGATCTGTTTAAATTTCACATTTGTGCCACCTAACTTGATCTTCCTGCATTGTCAGTGAAGAGAGGAAGAGCAGCACAGTCAAATAGGTTTAATACTGCATGGGCTGGATTGTCTAGGGGTGTCTGGTGTTCATGCCAGCCTGAGGAGTGCAGGAGAACAGGAAGAATGAGCTGCCTGAGATTAGTGCCAGATTCTTGGTGAAACTCTCCTGAGTTGTGTTACTTTAATGTTCATTATACATACAACACTTTGTAATGGGAGGTTTCCAGCAAATTCAGTGTTTGAAACCACAGTAATGTATAAGGTTTAGATATGTTTGCCTTACTGGAACTGGAGAACATTGTTTTCCTCAACTCATAGATGTCCAAGAAAAGGTACTCTGAAACTCCTGCTTTGGGTAATAGAACTTCTGGCTGTAACAGCATTAAGCTCAAAATCGAAAACATTGATTTCTTGGAGGCTTTATGAAGTAAACATTTTCTTGCTGTATTTTGTTTGCTGGTAACTATTTCCAAAAATAAAAGCAAGCTTATTAAACCCATTTAAGAACATACTGACTTCAGCTTGGACAGACTCTCTCTTGAGTGGATTTGGGTTGTAGAAGTGCTGTTCTAACAGATAGGCTCTCCTCATTTACAACCACCCTTCTAGAAATAGGATCTCAGGTGCAGAAAGACTGGGAATCTGGTTTCCATTGTTCATAAGCCAAAGAAAAGGCAAAGGGGTAATGGAAGAGCACAGCTTTTCCTACTGGAAGCCAACACTGTGCTGTAATAGAAAGTCTAAATCTGGTCCTTACTGTGGTATTTTTGGCATTTACTAGAGGAATTCCCTTGCAGTAAGAGTTAAATGTTCTTGGAAAGATCAGATGCTAGCAGCTAATGACTTGAATCCATCTCCTTGTCACTGCAAGGCTTTTACTGTAGGGTATTTCAGTAACGTTGTAATTTCTGTCATGGAGATCTTGATTGTGCCATTTCTGATTATTGTGTTTCCTGTATGTTTTAAGGAGATGATTTGCTTGACTCAGCTTTTCTTCAGAACAATCCACAGCTGAGAGGTTATTCATTGCTTTACTTCTTCAAGTTAAAGGAAACATTCTGCTCTACAAGGGGTTTCTTTTGAATTTGCATGCCTCAAGTATTTTTTTAGAGATACTCTTTGCGACCTCCTGATTTTGTAGGTCTTATGTAAAAGCCAAACATGCTGTTTCAAGTTTTGCTTTAGAAGATACACAGAGAAGGAACTATTTATACCTGCTTTTGTGTAGCATAATTGCATTGTTCTCTTTGCTGCCTGGTCTTTGTTAGGCTGTTGCTATTACTCTACAAAAAGGTAGTGAACAAGGATGTGGTCTGTGTCTGAGGAAAGCACATATTGTTCCCTATTTACTGCAAACAAATAATAAGATAGCCTGGTTTTGTTGTAAATGTTTTGGAAACCTAGTTAGTGATCATAAAAGAAGGATATGAATTTTCTCTTTCCAGTTCTTTGCCTATCAAAATTTTCCTAGCATTACTGATTTCTGTTTTCTCTCTTCTTTTAATGTTTCAAATTAACTTGAATTACATTCTTAAATGTTTGTGCCTTGAGAGAAAAGGTTTGAACCTTGAATTGTAATAAATTAGCAATTTTTTATTTAGAGTACAATGTCATTATGTACTTGAGAGTGTACTGGTGAATTGCATTTATAGTTTGACCTAAACAGTGGTCTCTTGTTTGTGGTACTGGAACTTGTTAGAGAAATTCCTTGAGAAACACCTGGATGCAAGAACTAGCATTTCCAGTTTAAAAAAAACTCCAACAAGCAAATAGGTAAAAGACAGAAATGCAGAAAGTGGCATCTGAGAGAGAATACAGTTCTTTTTTTTCTTCTAGAAAACGTTGGTATAACCTCATGCCATGAGTAATTGATGGAAATCTGTCTTCAGTCTAATCTTAAACTGTTGAGATATGCAGAAGTTACTGGCATTTGTCAACATAAGTCTGTGTTTGTGATTAAATCAATCCCCTAAACATGAGCAGTTTAACTGTGTCAGATTCCTCACCTTGAGGTGTAAGGTCTGATGCCAGAAACCTGGGTTGTTGCTTATTACAGATCACAGAAGTTAGGCATGTTGTGCTCTGTTACACAAGTAGAAAATGTTATAATATCCTTCAAATTATAGTTGTTATTATATAGTGTACTGAAAAATAGGTGGTTTCTTTTTGTTTAAAAAATACATGTTTAAAGAATCTGTAAGTGAACAGAGCATTTTAGCTTTATACTTGATTTTTAAATTTGGTAGCAAATTCCCTCAAAAATAAGATGATAAATAATCCATATTATTGGTCATAGAACTTGTTCAAATTCTACTTTGGGTTAAATCATGTTGTAAACATCACTTGAAGTACCAGGGTTACAAAATAATGTAGCAGAATGTCTTGACCAAGAATATGTCTGAGTTGGGTAAAAGGACTACAAAAGATGAAGCCACAGTTCCAGCTTTATTTGAGATGCCAGGCAAAGCAGGGATTAACTAAATGAAATAAGGAACAAAATAGTTGTTCTGTCAGACCTGTGGCTTTTCACCACATGTTTTAATGGACAGTAACTAATTTGGTTTCTTGTTGGCAGATAGAACAGTTTTGGAAATCATGAAAGGGAACCATAATGAAATTCTTCCTGAAGAAAACTACATTAAGACTATAAAATTCCCATGCTGTTTTATATTGTGAAGAGAATTGAGATTATGCCCATTTAAAAAATTTATCACTAATTAGTCAAGAGGAGGGGGGAATACTAGTATGACTTTTTTTCCTTTTCTTACAATATGAATATGATTGAGTTCTGCAAACAGCAATTACATTGTGTCAATGTAACCTTACACATCTTTGTAATCTAGATTCATACATTTTGGAGCTCTTTGTGTTTGGCTTTTAAAATGCAGCAGTAACATACCTGCACTTAAAAAATAATCATACAGAAGTCCATGCAATTGGTGATGCAGTGGGTTCTTGTGGGTTAAACTGATTAAACACATAGTAGACTATCAAACCTGTGATCAAATTTTTAGATGTACAGTTAATGTTCCTTGCAGATCCTGTTTTGGCAACTGTTATTGAAGCATAGCTGGAGCATTGTGCTGCTGGACTGCTGCTGTGTAAATGATCCCTGTGATGTTTTAAAAGTGCTTTGAAATGAAAAATTGAAGGAAGTTTCTTCTGCTCTCTGTCAGAAGTTGGAGGAGAGAAAATTTTTAAATGGTCAGACCTCTTTCTACGTGTTCATTTGGGCTTTGGCAGTTTGCTTCAGCTCCCATGTAGTTATCTTTGTCCTGTGCTTATCCTTATTATTCTTGTTCCTTGTCTCCCCTTTTTTATGTTAACTGGAGAGAAAAAGAGTCTTGTGGGTAAATTCCCTGTGATTGTGATGCTTGCTGCTCTCACATTATTCAGTTTATTTTCTGAAGCTGCTTATTTGGGTTATTTTAGATCATCCTTGCCTCCAAGGGTGTTCTGAACTCTATTGTGATTTATTTTTGGCTGAGGTTAAAGTACTCATACAGTAAATGGTCAACAAAAAAATGGATAGAGTTGTTATGATGGATAGTATAGGGATCTATGTAGTTTCTAGTGTAGGTTAAGAATTAATTTTTCTTAGCAAACCCTAAGAAAATGCTTTCTGCCAAAATGAGCTCCACTGATTAAGGTGGTATAGTTACTAATACAGACCTGAATGTGGTATTTCAAATAACTTAGGTGAAAACAAACCTATACAAGCCTATAAATCTGAAAAGACTTTAAACACATGGTTTTCGATGAACCATCCAGACAAATTTTTCTTTTAATGGGAAAGTTCAGAAGTTTAGAGTGAGTGAAGCTTTTTTCTCAAATACCTTGTTAAGCAGCTGGTGCTGAGTAAGCCTATGTGGGAGCTTGTTGACAACTTAGGCTTTATTCTAAACAAAATTCCTTTGCAGTTCTCTTCAGTTTGCATGTTATGTTAGAAATTACTTCAAGGTTTCATCTGATAAGCATGATGTACTTTTGTAACTGAAAACCACCCTTTTAAAAAGAAATTATAGGTATGTTAGTCACCTCAAGGATGCCAGTTTCCTGGCAAATATCCAGAGCTGTTTGGCTGAAGTGCTTGGTGTGTTGTGCTTGAGAAGAACTGCAGACCTTCATTTGTTGCTGTTTTAGCCTTTGTGTGCTGCTCTTAAGGTGCTTTTACAAAGTTGTTTGCTGAAGGCACTGGACATAAGGATCATGTTTTATCTGTGTTGCATAACTAGTATTGTAGAGTCTGCACTTATTTTGGTGGTCAGAAGTTTAATATTTGCTAATATGTATAGGTTGTTTCCGCTCTTTTTTCTGTGAGGCTTAGTGTTGTTACAATTCATTCATGTCAAGTATCATTTGGAGAGAGCTTGGTGTGAGCTCTTCTTTTAAGGGTTTTAAGGTATGAAGTAGTTCAGTGATGTGTATAGCTGTGAATCTATACATACTAGTAGTTATTGTTTCATTAATTGCACACAGCATTGAAAAAGTCAAGATCATTCCTTAGGAAAGAAAATTTTCCATCCATAGGTACGTGTGGCTTGTTCTGTAGTGGTTTGCAATGGTAAGACAGAGTCCTTAATCTGTTTGTATCTAGGCCATGGGAATACTTTCTTACTTCTTTTCCCCCTGTGGTTTAGTGATTTGTGTTTAAATATTTCATGAATAATCGTGCTCAGCTCTCCTTTTGAGAATAAGTTTTGATGAAGCGTGTTTGGCTCTAGGCTTTAGGTGGCATCATGATGGCATTTCTTGGCTGGTTCCTAAGACAGAAGCAGGCTGGTGGCAGCAGCTGTGGGGGCAGTGTGTTGGCTTGTGGGTAGGAAATCCAGAGAACAGGACAACCAAACAGAAACCCATGGACTGGTAGAAAGAGACTTAAACAGCAGGGCAGCAGATCATAGCTAGCAGTTCTAACAGCAGTTCCTTCCTCCACTCCTCCTCATTTTCAGAGCTTACAGAAACACTTTTCAAAATCTTTGACTGTGGTGAAGGTCCCTTATGTGTATGGCTGTTGTGGCATAGTCCATGGAGTGGCTTAATTCTTGTAACACACCTGAGTGCACAAAGGAGTGTGGCAAAACACGTGTGGACCAGGGTCACTGGCAGCTTTGTGAACTGTTGGTGATGGGAGGTAGAGAACTGATGAGAGAAAACTGAGTTTAGTTGTGCCAGTGAGTTGCACAACAGCTCAAGAGGATCATTTCAGCACTGTCTGCTGACAGTTTGATCATGCAATAGTTTAGAAGAGACTTGAACTGTCCCAGTAGATTCTTTGTGACTTGTAAAACAAATGGGTTTGGGGACTGTTTCTTTCTGATATCTAATACAGATATTGACCTATATACACACTTAAAAAATGAGGCATGAAACTATAAAAATGAAATATATAAGAACATGAAAGCTAGCCGAGTTCTAATACAGCTCTGTTTTCTCCCTTGTACAGAAATGCATTAATGTTGAAGCAGAACCAAACAATGGAACCAGACATTATTCGAATGTACTCCTCATCCCCTCCACCACTTGACAATGGAGCTGATGATGACGATGAAGATGAGTTTGGAGGATTTTCTGGTGTGAGCACTGCTGGCGTAGCTTTTGCTGATTTTGATACACCGGACTACAGTCATCCAAAGGAAGAGTTTATACCCACAAATCATTTCATCCCACTCCATGATTATTCTGACAATGTAGCTAGCATTGCAACTTTCACATCTGTTAAAAATGGTAAAGACTGCATTGCAGAGCTTCCTACTCATACTAAGGAGCTTTCTGATATGTCAGCTACTAGTACTATCAAAGAAAAATCTAAGTTTAGAAGTTCAGGTACTGCTTTAGAAGATGTAAACAGAAGGGGGGAACAAAGAGACAACACTGGAAAATCAGAGGGTTTTTCTTCTCGTGTGGTTAGAACTGGTGTAACAGTTGAGAGCCAGGATGAGCAAATAGATGCTTGTAATGGTGAGAAACTTCCATGTCTAGAGATTCTAACAAACGGATTTGCAGCATCAGACCCTGTAAATCCTCAGGGAACAGAAGATCTAGACAGCATTGGTGACTCAAAGGGACTGAAAACTGTTAGCACCCGTAGTACTGAGCAAAGTTTGAACTCAATGCCTAGCTCAGGTGAAGATACTGCAGATTTTGCTACTTTCTCAAACAAAACCCCAATCCATTCAGAGGGAACAGGGCCGACAATATGCAGTGATCTTGATGAAAGAGACTCAGTGAGCATTCAGGAGAACAACAGAATAAACAGAGTAACTCATAGTGAAGAAGAGGTTTGCATTTCAGAAATTAGTTGTGAACAGGGCCCCTCAGCACTGGAATTTGCAATTTCTAGTACGTTTCAGACAACTGGAAGTTCAATATGCACTACAGAGAATGGAGAGCACAGTGGGAGGAGAAGACAACATCACATAGAGAATGGCAAAGATTTTAGTAGGCCTGAGGATTCTTCAAAAGCAGCAGATATCAAGGTTGATAGGATCCAAAGCCTAAGCTGTGATACTGCAGGAGAAAAACCGGGTACTTCTGAAGATCTTAAGAATGGTGGAAGTAGCACTGAAGTTTCAGCTTGCAGTGACAAACATGATGATGTATTTGGTGACTTTGGTTCAGTCAGCAGTGCGTCTCCCACCTTCAGGAATGCTCAAGACTCGGTAAACGCTCTAAATTCGGAAAGAACTTCTGACCAGCCCGCACATATTAGCGAAACTAACGTGGAATTTGGTGAATTCAGGGACACGAGTACTTTTTCTCAGCAACCAGCAAGTTTGGACCAAGCTGAACTAAATCAGGCTGCTGACACTTTAGAATGTGATACTACCAGTAAAACTTCTGGACTAGACTTCCAGCATACTACTGAGGTAGAAAATGGTGATGATACTGAATTTGGAGACTTTGATTCAGTGCCAAAACCTCAGGATGAGAGTGTTGCTTTCCAGGACTCGGACGACTTTGCGGACTTCAGTTCAGCAGGTTGTAACCAGGCTACAGACTGGAATGCTTTTGAAGATGAACAAAAAGACAGCTGTTCTTGGGCTGCCTTTGGAGATGAGCAGGCTGGTGAATCTCATCACAGAAAAGAGACGTGGCAGTCACATAGGACAGATGCGTCTGCCGGGAGTGATGGCCCAGCGTTACACAAGACTGACAGTGTTGCTTTAGCGTCTTTCCAAGGCACTATCAGTAAGCAATCCCAAGAGCTATCACCTTCAGTTCAGGTGAGGGTTTGCTTGGTTTTCCTCAGTCTTGTTCTACTCTTATGCATACAGTTCTTCCTGGTTCCTGCTTCTGCGTACAACAAATATTTGAATAGTCCTTGTTTGCCTTTTGGAAGAGATTTAATGTGCTGTGTGAGACAGGCTGGTATGAAACATTATGCTGTGTTTGGATCTTGCAGATCTTTGCAGCACTGTTACTTTCCACAGACAAATGAGCAGGGTGTGCTGGAACTTGTAGGAATTTGTTTTGATAATTACATGTGATCCTTTACATAAATTGATCAAAGGAATAAGCCAACATGAACATTTCAGAGCCTGTGATAGTTTTTTTCTTTTGCTTCATTGTTTACTGCCTTTTGGGAGGCACTCTGTTGCCTTTTTGTAAAATAGGTGTGACTGGAAGCTGGGATTACTGGTTCCCAAAATTTTCCATCGCCATACTCTGTCAATATTTTCAAATCTGGTTAAAAATGATTATTTGATTTGTAAATAGCTGCCCTAATTCACTTAGAGCAGACAGAATTCCACAGCTTGTGTTCTGTCATTCTGTCTTGGGAATTCAAACTCCTGGGAAGTTAACTCTTTAAAAGTTCTTTAATAATAAGTCTCTGTTAGATATTAATTGTGGGAAGCTGTACATTCTAGCAATATCACAGAGGACTGGTGATTTGTTAAAGCTGCTGCTATTTCTAATTAGAAGTTTCCAGGAGGAGGAAGTAAATGGATTTATTTCTTACCACCTCTCCTATGTTTTCTGCTTTCAGTGCTAAGTATTCATTAATTCCTAATTAGTTACTTCCCGAGCCTTTTTAACAGTCATTTTGAGATCTGTGGCTATTCATACAAAGGCTTTTCTTTGTTAAGCATTTAATAATACTTTTACAAAATTCAGAACAACAATTTCAGTTTAGAATTCAAAGCTTCTTTTTATTCACATCATTTCATATGAGTAGTTTAGAGTACGCTCTGTCTTTTTGAAACGTGCAGCAACACCCGCAGTAAAGGGTGTTAGTGGTAATATGTGTCTGAAAGGTTTGGATCTTCTCTGGCAATAAAAGGAAATGAGGTAAGTCCTTTCTTTCAGGACCTTGCTTGGTGACAGCCCTGCCTCTTCCCATTTCCTACCAGTGACAGGTGAAATGGCTTTTCAGAAGGTTGTGCCAGCTGGAGCTCTGCCAGCATCAGCAAATGGAATAGAGCTTTTGGGACTTAGCACTGATTTCTTGTCACATTAAAAGCTGTGAGCCTCAGGTCCTTACTCTTCCTGCTTGCTGTTCCATGCAGTGACTAGCATTCCAAACTCAAAGAGATTTCACAAGGCAAAAAAAAAAAGCTCCTGAGTAAACCTGCAGGCAGATTTTTGTGTCTGCGCAAGATGTTCCTTATCACCTGAATGTGTTGGTCCATTTCTTAAATTGAAAGCACAAATCTATTGTTATCTATTCGCCCATAAAATTGGAGAGTACGAAGATCATTAGTGCAATTAATCTCAGTTGTTTCTCTTGCCACTTGAGAGACTGTCCAGAATCTGAGAAAGAAATGGGGAAGGGAGATGATTCTAGGAGATCATCCTTTTTTTTTTTACTAATTAATGAATATTAAGCGGTCTGAAGGTTTCAAATATTTATTTACATTTAAAGTTTTTTATAATTTTATTATAGATTTTCAGTAGAAAACACTTCTAAATGTACATGTTTATAAAAGCAGAGCCTTCGGAGGCTCTATAATTAAGTTTAAATCACTAAGTCTGATTTAGCAAAAGATAAAAGTCAAGTTAAATTGGAAGTTCCTTACTTAAAGTCTGCCATGAAGTGATACAGTAATTTGATTAGATTGTAAAGCAAATTTTAAGACTTCAAGTTTTTTCATTCCTTCTCTTTATGATACAATTAGTTGTGACTCTTTGGATCTGAAGTGATGTTCTCCCTCCTCTGCCAGTGAGGAAGTACAGCGGAGAGAATGTTTTACACAAATAAACTGGAGAGGAAGTTGAGCTGGACATGTTTTCTCTGTTGAAATAGTTTCCTTGGCCATGCAATGTCATTGCTACATTTTTTTTCCAGTTAACTCTTAAAAACAGTAGCTATTTTGTAAGTGCTTTAAGTTTTGGAAGGATCTTTCAAAACTTTTTCATATTAAAAAATACTTTTTCTAAGATTAAATAGTAATTCTGTTTATAATCCATTGAGCCACAGTTTGCTAATTTGCTGTTAGAAACAGAGATAAACTAATGAGTCAACATGAGCCAGCAGACAGTCCTGGTAATCTGAGTGCAGAATATTAGTAAAATTAAACTCAGATTTTGATCAGCTTCCTTGCTGTTATTTAAGAGGGTGTTACTGAGGTCCAAACACAAAACACAGCATTTTAAAGGAGTTGCCAATCTTCTGTTTGCCATGTATTAAACTTAGTTCTGCAGCTGTTTGATGCAAAAGCAGAAATACTAGCAGGCAAGATAAATCTGGTGAGAGGGAAGAGAACAAAGTTTTTTATTACCCAGCCTAAAGAAGGATAGGGAGGAGGGGATCACTTGCATCAATGTATTGCTGGCAGATCTAAAAAGGGCTTGCTGTAGCAACCCAAAGGGAACAGGCTGTGTACAAGGGAGAAATACTGCACGTGTTAGACACTTGAGATAGATGGGAAAATTGAGATCTCAGCTTAGGCTAAAGGTGAGCTGGGATCATTTACAAGATACTGAATACACTTGATCAGTGATGGTGAGGCTGGGAGAGTCACTGTAATGTGGTAGTGAAAGAATCCTGAATGGTTTATAATGATCCTAATGGAATTCTTTGCAAAAGCAGAAAATTGAAAAGAATACTTAGCCAGCAGCACTGCTGTTTAAATGTGGAAATAATGTATACAGCAGTTTTCATCCATGAGAATGCAGCATGAAAGCAAAGTTATTTATCAGTAGCTCAAGTTTCCATTGAAAAGGTCTCTGTGTATTTTCCTTTCAGTTTCTTAGTTTGTATATTCTGAATGTGGAGATGGCAGTAAAATATTGTGCTTTCTGAATGCACTCTTGATTGTACGATGTATGTACCATCGGCAAATTGTTTAAAGACTGTGGATTTGGTATAATCTTAAAAATAGGCTTTGCTTCAATTCAACTATTTAATCCAGTTTTTAATTAGAAAATATGCAATAGAGAGGATGAAACTAAGCAGAGGGGAGCTCACAAAAATGACATTACATAGTGACATGTAGTAGCAAAAAGATCATAGTCTTTTCTTCCCTGCCTTTGGTCTCAGGCTGTCTGAACTCTGTGCAGAATTCACAGTGCAGGATTTGTAAAATGCTGACATCTTCTATTCAGTAGCTGTGTGTAGGGGGAGAGGAGAAAGGCCATGGTGCACACACAGACTGCCATCTGAACCCATATTAATACTACATATACCTTAATCCATTTAGTTTCTGTCTTCAGCTGGAAAGATGTGATGCTTGGTTTCAGTAGAGCGGCAGTTTGCATTAGAGATGTGCCTTTGTGTTCATGAACAGGTTTAGGATGTGGTTGTGGGTGAACTGGTCGATCCAACAAGTCTGGAGCAAACCTGCACATGGATTATCCCTTTTATGTGATCACATTGCACACTACCAAGCTATGTTTATGATGAATATAAGGCTTGTAGCACAGCTTTTTCCATGAGATAGTGCTGAACATTAGTCAGCTGAGGGGGTTATTCTGCTGCATTAAGAACATACATATATATATATATAGGATTCAGCAGTGAGGCACAAGAGCAGTAATAATCCATGGTAATCGTGTGGGTGGGGAATATGGCTGTGCCTGCCTGTGTGCAAGGAGCATGGGCATCTCCAGAGGAATAGGAGCTGAAGAAGGGCTTGGTTGGAAGGCCAAACCTTATCTGATTTAGCTGAGAGTTAACAAATCCTGGAAAGGGATGAAGGAAAAGGTGAACAGTCCTCCAAATGGGTTTTAAGGTTCTCCACTTATTAGAGAGCCTGTGCTTGCAGACTCTGCCTCTTCAGATTAATCAGTGTGGGCGAGGCACAGTTACTAAGCCACGAATATGTAACAAGACAAAGAAAACCCTGGATCACTGTCATTTGGAGTGTACTCTGTCTTGGGCAATGATCATGCTTTAGGAAAAAAGTAATTCTGACCATAAAGACTTCAGCCCCTCAGTTCAGTGAGGTAAATTAAAATAGTATTGGCTAGTTATGTAAATATATATTTCTGGGAAGGTTTGGGGGTTTTAAGTCCATAGCACAGTTCTGAAGTATTTGCAGCTGAATAACAGTAAAAATCAGACTATTAAAAGTAGCCCATAATTGCTGTTTTTCAGAACTGACTGGCTGAGGGGAATTTTACAAAAGAAAATAGTTTGAGAGGGGGTTGTTTTAGCATTACTATCTATATATCTCAGAACAAAATTATTTCCCGTTTTGTACATGTAAGTGTCATCTGCTGTACTTCCTCTCAGACTCTGACTGAAAAGTTAGTACAACACCAGTAGATAATAACTATGTGACAAACTGAAATGGTCAGTGAGTTTTATGTGGTCACAATAAATAACTGTTAAACTGTACTTTGTCTGCATGGGAAATGCAATATTTGATGCATTCCTCAGCTGAGGGAGAATAAATGGTGAAGCTTCCAGCAGGAAGGAGAGACACAGCTTCACATTTCTAGCCTGAACTTCCCTGCAATTTCTAACTCTATCAGATCAACTAGTAAAAAGAGCAGAGAGGTCTCTAACCATTTTTTTCACCTTAAGCCACTACATTTTCAGATTTGCTTTGCAGCTGAGCTCAAAACTTTTATAGTTACTCTTTAAAAATGGGTTTGGGAGATTTAGGACTAACATTACTTTCTTTAATTCTTTAAATTACTAAAAAAAAAAAATCTGGTTCCTCATTTTATGTTGATGAAGGTTTTTTTAGCTCTTGTGGCATCCTCTTCTGGCTTGCAAATCGCAGTTACAATGAGCGTTTTCATTATAAATTTCCCATGTAAATAAAAACAAATATTTCAATTCAGTTTTTCACATCTAAGAAATATATAGCACTACCTTATATTTACCTGCTTTTAAAGTGGGGATGGAGATAAGCCATCACATTTGAAACATGAGAAGTTAAACTAGTGTTCTTTGTAAGCTTTGCTTGTTTTTACTCAGGAGTTTTTCTGCCTGCAGCTGTTCTTTCATTGCTTCTGAGGAGGTGTTGCCTGTGCTTCAGACAAAGAAACAAGTTGTTGCTATGTGAAAAGGAAATGGGTTCATAGTTTAAACTGTCCATAAACTATTTCAAGGGAAAAACTGTCCCCATTTAATTGAGAACTCAAGGATTTGTTGCTTGTGTGCTTTTAGTTAACCGTTCAGCTTTGTTTGATGCTTGAGACCAGAAAATTTTGAGACCCACAGAAGTTGATTGGTGTGTTCCCCATGGTGAGCTGCATCCATTGAAACTGGTTTTTCAGCTCCCTTGTGTTAGCTATGAGGTCATGAAGTTTAGCTCTTAAAAAATCCCCAGACCAACCCCCTGCCAAAGAAATGCTTCATGAACTGCAATAAAACTGACCAAGCAAAAACCCCAAGTACACCCATCCCATGCACACACATGGTGAAGACAGAGGAGTAAATGGCAACTTAGCTCTTCACAGGCAAATGTGTTGCTGGAAAATGTGGTTTGAGTGTTAAATAATCCAACAAAGGGATTTTCTCATTTAACCTCCACTTGATTTTATTAAACTAGTCATAAAAAGTTGTGCTAGGCATTCTGCAGAACAGTGATTTCAGAGTTCATGATTTAAGTTAAATAAAATCTCAGTGGTTAATCATTTTCTTTTCTTGGCCCCTGAGCTTTGTTCCATCATTTTGAGAGCTTTCATTCCTCTTCTAAGTTCCGACTAGAAGCCAGTTATGTCCATATGAACTTTTTTCCTTTCCTGCTAATTTATATGTTTAGCATCTCGGATCTTTCATAGGCTCATTTCTATCTCATTTAAAAGGTTATTTTATTTTTTTTTTACATTTCACATAAGTTTGAATATCTAAAGATGCTCAACAATTTAACTATTACACTGGTTTTATTTATCCTTAGGTCTTCCAGTTTTGTGTTTGGTAGATGCAAACAGCCCAGAGTTTGTGTTGCTTCCTCTGTGTCCTCTTCTCTTGGTAGCAGGATGAGGAAGGGGTGAAGGCATGCTCTGTTTTTGATTCTTCCTTAAAGCACCTCTGGAGGCTGCCAGAGCAGAGATGCTGTGGGATGTAAGAGATTTCCTAAGAGAAAATAAGGACTTGTGTTAAAAAATGGGGCTGTGCCCTCCAGTGGAAAAGGGACAAGGTGGAAGGACAAAGTGCCACTCCACTCTTTGAAGGGGAGTTCACCTGGATGAGTTCCTGTGTCTGCTCCACAGCCCATATGTGATCAGAACCATGGAGAGAAGCACAACTGGATTTTTTCCACTCCTGCACACAGAGTTCCCCAAAAGTTCACCCACAGCAGCATTACAGCAGTCATGTGGTGGAAACTGCCATCTATGTCCACTGTGTCTGTAGTGGGACTCAAGTGTGTTGTTTTTAAGGCAAATTTTATTATCTCCTCATAGCTCTGAAGAAAGGCAGTCACCTGTCACTGTTGGGTTCGTGTGGGGGCAGCTGGGGAGGATTTGGTGTGCTGGGTGGTCAGTGAAGAGCTGCTGTGCTGAAGGAGGTCATGGAGTCTATGACCTTGTGGCAGAGAGAAAATAAAAACCAGATTGCATAAACCAACTACCTCAGGCTTTTAGCTCTGAGAGATAGATCTTGCCCACAGTTTAATTGCCACATTAATTCTAATCCTGTGGTTATCCTTATTTTTTAAAAGTATCCCTGATACTTTGGTTCTGGTGCTGATTACCACATATCTTAACTGTCTACCAAAATCTTCTATGCATTTATAGAAACTATGGGGCTTTAAATTTATCAATAATTTTTTTTTGTTTATTTTTCAACTGTTTGGAGAATCACAGTTAATGTTTAATGGTAGCTGTAGCCTTTTCATATCTTCTGTAAGTGCCTTCAAGAATTATTCTTCTCAAATGGCTGTGGAGAACAATCAGGTGACATGAAAATGGATAAAAATTCTTGTTTTCTGCCTCTTTTTTTTCCCCAGAAAGACAGACTGTCCTAAACTAGTACACAGACATAACATTACTTCTGGTCATACACAGTATTTTGTTGCAGTCAAATTTATGCACAAATAGATTAAAGTTTGTAGGAGGTGGACATTTACACTAGCTATGAAATTTTGGTGATGTCCTTTTTACCTGGAAGATGTGACCACAGGATTTCATCACCAGTTAGAGGAACAAGCTCAGCCACTTCCATTACCACTGCCTGGAGATGTTTGTGCACTCTTCCCTTTGTCCATTGGCACATACAGAATTAATTACTCTGGTTTGCTATGGAAACCATTCTTTGTTGTATAGAAATAAGGGCTATGCATCACTGGAAATTTAGAAAAGATGACAGGAAGTGTAAAGAATGCTATAGTTAAACTGTTCCTGAAATTTTGGCACAATTCTTAAACTCAAATTTGAAATGTGACACTGACTGAGATGCTGCTTGGTTCTTAGAGATGTTCTGTTAATTCTTTCATTACCTAAGTAAGCATATTTTTAGTCACTAGCATGTTCTCAAATGTTGATCCTTTTCAAGAAATGTGATGCCTTGCTGTTTCCATGATCCAATGCCATTCATCTGTCTCTTGCTTTTCCCTGGGGATATGTACTCTTGCTGTATTACAGAAATGAAGTAAGCATCACTTGTTGATGTGAGATAAGGGGAAGTGATACATTGTGGGCAAAGTTAAACTTTAAAATTGAAGCAGAGTTTGCTTTTGTGTGCTGAAGCATTAGGCCAGAATCTGGAATACTCTTTAGTTTTACTTCCTAAAAATGTAAATTAGTCTCTTAGTTCTGGACAACAAACACAAAACAGCCTACAAGTATTGCAACTTAGTGTATAGGCAGAGTGACTGAGCACTGCAAGATAATTAAAAGGAAATATATACTGTAGAACACAGCTCATTATGGTCAGAATTTACCAGAGAGGTAATGAAGAAGAAAAGAAAAAGGAAAGAAAAAAAAAAGGGTGAGTCAGGTATGCTTTGAATTCAGATCTTTGCACTTTTTTACATTATAGTTTGGAAGTGACTGTACCTGGTGGCTGTCCCTGCCAGGCATTTCTTTCACAGGTAGCAAAACTGAAGAGCTGATGCTCTAAGCCAATTCATTTTCCTGTTTTTTGCAGTTAGTGGCTGAATAGAAAGAATAGTCTGGACAGACTTGATCCTAGTTCCTGACTCATCATCCCAGTTTCAATACAGAATCCAGATATTCTGATAATGTGTTTACCTCTGTTATGTTTGCTGATGTGCATGGCCAATGAGTTGGTTAGTTGAGATGAGAGACAAGGCAAATTTTCAGCTAAAAATTCAAATGAGAAATGTTGTAGATAACTCTTGAAATCGTGAAGCAGATATTTTGCTGCATGAAAGTTTGTCCCAGTTGTATTGATTAGCCTAACTTAAATGGATAACTTCCCCCTGCAGCCTTGCTTTTCTGAACTTTAAATCATCTCAGTTGTAACAAAAACCCTATTTTGAGGGCTTATGTGTGTAAATTCAACATTGTTGCTGGAATATGCTGCATCTCCACAGGAGGGCTCTGCTGGCACAGCTAGAACAGCACACGCCGTGGGATCCTCCTTGGATTTCTGCCTACTCTGTTTCGTTTCCATTTCCCCAGTAGAAAAGCAGGTGCTGGAGCAGCTGGATGCTGCCCTGTGTGTGTTGCAGCAGAACGCTGGGAGAGTGGTTGTTGAGGAACACTAAACTAGAAAGATGGAAACACTGCATTGAATGCCAGGCTTATACCTCCTTTCCTTAGCAAGAAAAGAGATTCAGGTGTTTCTGGCAAAAATTAGTACATTAAAAAAGGCTTTAATTTAATTTTTATAAGCATACCTTGTGATTGGTGTTTTAATAAATAATAAAAGCTTGATGCTTACCTGTTTTTAGTGGGTTGAACTAAGAAAAAAAAATTCCATATCATTACTACATCTGATGTCCAAGACCAGTTAAGAGAGGTGCAAGAAGTTGAAATCCTGTCTATCTGGAACTATGAAAGAGAAAAGAGAAATGTAAGGAACAGACTTGAAAAGAAGAAAGCATACTATGCTTGTCAAAAAAAGGGGGGGGGGATTTTTTTGGTTTTTTTGTTTTTGTGAGGGCAGAAAGTTGTTTGACTTCTGGTGCAGTGCATGCTCTGGAATTAAAACGTCTGGAGACCATTAGTTCCAATATATGCTGTTTATATTGCTGAGACATTATCCTTTCATAGCATAAATCTTGTTGCATACATTTTCTGCTAATTTCTAACAGAGTGACTTTGGACTCTTCTATAAGAACTCATTTGCAGAGGGCAAGATCCTTACTGTTTCTTAGTAGCTAGAAGCCTGTATTTGGTGTTTAAAGAGTCCTCTAACAGTTAATATTTTGTGGTAAGTGTTAGCTGTAAGTTCCATCTTGCTATAATATTGGACTTATCTGTATGGCAGTTAGCAAAACTTGACATAAATATTTTCTCTTTGGTATAGACAACATTACTAAGTCGTCTGGAACGAATATTTGAAGTCTGTTTTCCTTCCATGCCTGTTGCTGAAATTGAAGAAGAAATAAGTTCCTTGAATCATTTGTTGGAAGCAGGTGAAAAGCAGATAACAACAGAGGAGACCTTAGGAAGTACTGGGTAAGAAACTACAATGCAGCAAATACAAAATGAACTTGAACCACATAAGGCAGTAATTTAAAATGAGGCATTTGCTTCAAGCATTTTGAGAAGCCATCGTGTGCAAATTATCTATCTATCAGAATACTTCTTTTCAGTGAGTGGATGTGCCAGGAGTACTTTACTTAGCAACTCAGCAGCCTATCATCTTCTTTTCAATGATGTCTCTGAATTAACCAGATATGTCTCATTAGTTACACTTGCTATAAATTACTATATGTATTCATGTGATGAAGTCTAAGCAGGCTTTGTCCTGTCTGCTGTGGACATCATTTTCCAGTAAGAAGTCTGAACTGTAATTGTTCTGAGAACACTGTGCAGTTTTAGTTCCCCTGGGTACTGTGCTTGGGCATAAGTTTAATTGGAATGTATATTAAGCCACTTGAATTAAAAAACAGAATAAATATTCAAGGCTGCTGAGCTGTTTTTCTGAATGATAACTTGATTTATGATGGGTTGTGCAGGGAAGTGATGGACGTGTGGGCAGAGCTGCAGGACATCCATGATGCCTATGGACTGAGATACCAGTGGGGTGGCTCCCACAGCAACAAAAAGCTTTTGTGCTCCCTGGGAATCGACACAAGAAATATTGTGAGTCTGCCAGTAAAACTGTCTTTCTAAATAACCAGGCTGCTTTATATGTAGAATCATCAGGTGGAAGTGTCTGGTGTGAGTGCCTTCTCCTAATTGCATAGTTGCACAGAACATGGTTGTTCATGACAGACCACCTGGCAACCTTTTATAAGCCCTAGTAATATAAAAAGTTGCATCAGTTTTTAACCATTGTATTATAATTAACATAGTATTTATTCTGTGATACTAGCCTTACACAAGTTATGTAGCATTGAAAAACATTTCCATCACTGACATAGAAACTCTTAAGTAAATTCTTTGTTGTTGTTGTTTTATCAGCTCTTTACAGGCAACAAGAAGCAGCCTGTTATAGTACCCATGTATGCAGCAGGACTGGTAAGCTATTTTTAGTATTACTTTTTGTTATAGATTCAGTAGCATCATATTATGAAATATATGAAATGGCATTAAACACCAAGTGTGCTGAAAGATATTTTTGTAAGTACAGTTATGGCTTAGGCATCAGTAGAAATGCTAGGAAAAAAATACCAAATAACTTTCATTATGTGTGTGAACAGATAACTGATTTTAAGTGAAAGTATTTGGTAAAAACAAGAAGATAAGGTTTGTGATTTTTGCTGGTCTGAGCGGAGTAAATGTTCCTGTTTTCTCAAAAAACATTACATATATATGTATACACACATACAAACACACCTGTGTTTTCATATGAGCATCCACAAATGGAATAGTAAAAAAATAGTTTTCTTTGGTTTATATTAGACTGATATTATTAGATTTAATGACATAGGTTAATTTTATAGAGTGACTTCTACAGTCTTCTGATGGATCAAGATCAGCTCATGTACTTCTTTGGATGTAAACGTGGTATTCTGATACAGATAGTTAAAACAACTCAGAAATATTGCTGTTTTCTTCCTGTTTGTGAGCAGGATTATGTTTGTAACACATGCAGTTATTTTTTGCAACAGATTGCCCTTGCTGATTAATTAATCTCCTTTTGCACACAATAAGCTGAATAGCAGCGATATCAGAAATTACTGGTTGCCTTTCTGTTGCCACATTGCTTTCTGTGTTTTTGTGCTGTCCAAAACAAGTGATTTAACTGGTGGGTAAATTCAAAGCTCCCCTAATATGGTGTAGAAACATTTGTGGTACAGCTGATCTTGGCAAGTGACTTCCTGAAAATAGTTTAAAAAGCTGTAGCTGCATATCCCATGCTTTTATTTGGGACTATCTCCTCATTCTCGGGTGGTTGGCATGTCTCAGTGCAAACTTTGGGCTTTCTGTAGATCTTCTTGCCCTCAAGTTTTTTTTCAATATCAGATTTCAGACATTTTTCATAATACAATCTGTATTTGAAATGTTTGCTTAAAATTAAAAACTTTATTTTCTTAATGGTTCTTAATGCATTTGTTTCCCTCTCAGTCATTATTGTTCTTGGTATCATTCTGACAACTGATAATTTTATTTTATTTTTTTTGTGGATTACTTAATTGTTGAAATGGAATGAATGCACTTGTACTTTTGTGATGGGTCATTTGATATTTCTGGAATAGTCTACACACAACTGGGAGGAGAGCACATCACCTTATCAAGTAACTCTTTTCTCCAGCTTAAATTACATTACAGAAAGTTGAAAGCAAGCTCCAGCTCAACACTTGGGTTTCTGTTACTGGCTCTAAAATGTTTCTTAGGCTAAGGACCCAGGATGATTTTCCCCTCCTTCTACTCCTTCCCCTCTGGACACAGTCAAAGTGTCCCAAAGATACATGGTTACCCCCAAGCCCTTAGTTTAGGGCACTACTACATAGTATGTGTTCTAGTTTTTGGCATCTGCAGTTCTTGAAATGTCTGTAAATGTGTGTGTCTGTGTGTGCAAGTGATTTTTTTTTTTTAATTAGATTATTTATTTGCTTGTTTATTTATTCAGGGTATGTTAGAACCTACCAAGGAACCTTTGAAACCAATATCTGCAGCAGAAAAAATAGCTTCAATAGGACAGACACCTCCTGTATCACCAGAGATGAGCACATGTGCATCTGATCAGTTCCAGGTAAAAAACAGAGAGAGAAGGATGAGGAGAGGAAAAGAAAAAATGATGGAAATAATGGGATGCCTTGTCTCTTTTTGTTTAAAATATCTAGTTGGTGTATTCAAAGACACCTCTATGTAAAAGGCAGGTGTTGGTTGTGTCAGATTGAAGTCCTGCTCTTGGATCTACTTTTCATGTGTGACTGGGAGTCCCTGTGAGGAGGCTGTAGCAGTTGGTGGCCACCATTTCAGAGTCCTGATGATCCTTACTGTTACACAGCAGTTTGCTCTCAAAGGCAGTGGGCAGTTAGACAGATTTTATATGTAATGTTAGACTCATCTGACCTCTGGCTAAGGTTCTTCATCTTTGCTTATTGTGGAGCTTATTAATGGAGGTTGTTCTACTTGTTGGTTAGCACTTGATTTTCTGAATTATTCTATTTGCATTTTTACTGTCCATGTTCATTTCCTTTTGCCCTTTCTTATTTCTTTAGAGTGTCATGAAAAGTAGCCCAGCTGCCTGGCAAGAGATTTTGGGTGTGGTCATTACAAGCATATGTGTCTGACTTTTTGATTGCATGAATTCTCTTGGCCCTTTGTGCCAGATTTTATTGAATTATCTTTTACACACATTTGCTTTGCTGGCTTCTCTGTCTTCAAAGTCTGATACAAAATGAATTCAGAGGAGTTTAGGAGTGAGCTTTTGAATTTCACAAATGCTTTGTTGTTGTTTTGATGTAAGGATATTATAAGAGCTCTTGAATGCCATGCATGTTGCAATGTGTGTGGATGCCAACAAGGTAATGGGATATGCAGAGATACTTCATTTTCAGTGTCATTACAGTGATGCTCAGTACATATTCAGCATCTCAGCTGTGTTCCTCCTTAGTGCAGGTCTTGTTTAATCCACCTAGCAGCTTCAGTTCCCTGCTATGCTCATGTCTTCTGATTGAAGGCATTCCAGAAAGAATTATTCCTGAGCTACACCTAACCTTAACAGTAGGTACTTATGACTATAGTGATGTTCTTGCAGTCCTTGCTCTGCCACACTGCTCTGAGAATGAGAGCTCTAAGAATGACATGCTTGTAGCAGAGAATTCTTTTTCATTGTTGAGTAGCAGTTTGTCAGTGAGCTCAGAGCTGACATTGTTTTATACAGCAGTACACATTTGATGCTTCCTGTGCTGCTTCTCATATGTAGTGGAACTGAGCAGCTGAACTGGATATAAGAAAAGGTAACAATACTGATTACTGCAAATAGTCTGACCTGAAGAAATCTACTGTGTGGTAAGAAAGTAGGAACATTTCACGGTCTTCTTGCAGCATTCAAAGTACCCTTTTTTACAGAGGAGATAAAACATAAATTAAGTCATACACTAAACAGTGTAGAGAGCTGTGAGAACCTGAAGTAGCAACATCTCTGACAAGTGCCATTTTCTCAGTTGCTTGACAGTCACAGTGCTGAAAATAAGAACTTCTACTTACCAAAGTCTCTCTTTTTTTTGTGTAATTATGAATTCCTGTTACAGAATTTCTGATTACTTGTCACAGTTTGATAATCTTGTCCCATGGCTTGTTCTGACAAGACCATCTCTGTTCAATAGCTGTGGTCCATGAATACATCTGAGAAGCTTCTGTGCTGTCTGTCTGCACTGTTGGCATTAGGTTAGCTTTTCCAAAAAGACAAACACTAAAATAAGCTTTTGGGGAAGAGATGGGTTACAGATTGTGCCTCTAGGAGGCTACACTTAGATGACATTCTGAAAGTTTCAGGACATGATCAATTCTCCACCTCAGAGACGACCTTTCTTTCTTGATCTCATCTTCCTGTCAATGATTGATGGCTTCTGTTGGCTTTGGGGAAAATCCAGTTTCACATCACATTGTGCAAATGGCTCTTTCAGAATATTTCAGGTTGTGGTAATAAGATGATGTGCCCAAACATTTTTTTAGGAACTATGCTACCAACATTGTTAAGATATTCAGTGGAAATACAGGCAGTTTTAGTGGACTCTGAAATTTCTTATTCTAAAATTATTCTTATTCTGAAACTTCTTATTCTAAATGCAAGTGACTTAGGTGCAACAATTCAAGTATCTCTTAAGTGCACCTGATTAATATGTAATTATTTAGTTAAACTTCTAAATTTCTCCATTTTCAGAATGATGATTTATCCCTATTTTCAGAAACCTCAGAATATTGACATTCTCTTTGGAAGGAGTGGCTCTGGTTGATAGATTTGTGTTCTTTGCTCAAGGAAGAGTTGTCTGTTTGAGAGCTGGCATTTATGGCACTTGGATACAGATCAGTGTCTGTGCATGTATGCATCTGACTTCCTGCTAAGGGAATAAGACTTTGGAAGACTGATGAGGCAAAAGTAATAGCGGAAAGAACATCTGTAGAAACACAGAAATGCCTCCTAAATGTTTTTGTTGTTAGCAAACAGACAAAAGCATGCAGAGATTTAAAATGGAGAACTTTAGAGCTAATAGAATGAGGTAGAAAGCAGCAAGTGAGCTGCAATGTTTCTTCCTAGTTATCATATAAACTCTGAATGTTTTGCCTTCATTCACTGCAGTGGGTCTCACTGAGTTAGGCTGTGGAAGTAGGGTGGACAAATTTCCATCTGAGCCATTTAAGCTACAAGGACAAGGGTTTTGAAATTGAGTTCTCAAGTAAGTTACTGACTGGTTTGTTGCATTAATTTATTGTATAAAGATGATTTTTGTGGAGTCATTCTCTTTTATATTTGAAGGTAGCATCTAAATTCTTCTTTGATCTGTTGTTTATCTTGACAATTGGTTTATTTCTCTGTTCCTCTGTGCTCATAACTGTAAGGCAGTAAACAGAATATGAAATAATCCCCTAATTATTGTTGCCTTGATCTAAGCATGGCATCTCAAAGACTTCACAGGGCTGAAGTAAAAGGCTCTGTCAAGGCACATCAGGTGTAAGGAGTGGCTGGTGAAATAGGCACCCTTTGATTGTGAGACCCAAGACAGGTGTCTTTCTCTTCTTTTTTCTACAGCTCTAGTGGACTTCTGTATCACAGCCAAGTCTTCAGGGAGTGAATGCAAAATACATTCCAGTGTTAGTAGAAAGGGTTGCTGTCTGGACTTAATGATGACTGCTTTCTCTTGGTTTGATACAGTTTTCTGGTTAATGTTGTTTTAAAGTTTATTTATCTGCTTCTCTTTGGGTTTTTTGAGAAAAGTTGTCCAGATAGTTCTGCTTTACTGCTATTTCTTCAAAGATTCTCTTCTCTCCATTTATGTTCCTTTGGTAGGGTTACCTGCCAAGTTTTACTTAGTGAGTTTTATATTGGAATAAAAATCTGCAGTGACCCAGACATTTCTAGAAGAAAATTATCAGTGATTCTTTTCTGCAAGTGCCCATTACAGCACATCTGCTTGCATGTAAGCCACTGAATTAGGGATCAGGTTATAATAGAAATATACATCTTACACTTGCTGGCTATTAGGGACTGAACCTTAATTAAACCCCGTGGGGTGACAGTCTCTAAAAACACTTTTAATTACATAAGAGACCATCAGGACTTCTAACAATGACAGATGCAAACTACCATATTATTGGCCACTAGCCAAAGCTCTCCAGTTATACGTGTGAGAAAGATCCAAGAGTGTGAGAGTGTCTGTAGCTTTGTTGACAGAGTAAGAAGGAAAGATTTGCAGGTAAGAGATGCTACAGAACTTGCTGTTCTGTCAGATGTGACAGCTGTGTAAAGGGATTGTCTGAAAAGAGCAGTTTTCAGAAATGATATAATTTTTCCAATGAATACACACAATGAAATGTATGAATTACTTGTATGGAAAGCTTTTTCTGGAATGTGTATGATACTCATTTGTGGGATCCATCTAAATATTGACATTGTATTTGTATTACAAGTCCTTTTATTCTTTTCGCCCAGCTTTAAGACAGCAAAATGCTTCCTTTTTTTTATTTTGTTTAATTTTCCTTGGATAATTATTGGCACAGACACAAACATTTACATTTTACTCTTTTGATTATAAGAGCTCTTACATAATGCATTCCAAAATTACTGTGTGAAAACATTTCTCGCTTGTATCAAAGTGAAATATGATGCAGTAAAACCAACAGGCATTTTAATTTCCTTAACATTTCCTTCCTTAACATTCAGAGTTGTACTCTTGACAGCTGAGTATGCTTTTTCATTTCTGTGCTGTGTCCTGTAATCTAAGATGGAGGCCTCAAGGAGTGAAAGCAGTGTGCTCCATTTCTCAGTATTCTCCTAGATTGGACACTTTTCCTTAAAGCATGTTATTAAAATAATAATTGCAGTAGCCTAACAACCTCATAGTTTCAGAAAGGCTAAACATTATATTGCCATTGGCAGGGTATGTTCCCATTGGCTGAGGTTTCAATGCCTGTGTTCAGGTGTCCCAGTGTAGTTTTCTTAGGGCTGAGGTAATTAGAAACAGAAAACTTTATGTTTAATTTTGCTTTTTCCTCTGCCTCCTCCTTTCACTTTGTTTGCTACTGTATAGACTGGGGCTTGCCAGCATCCTGTATAGGTGAGGGCTGCTTTACTTACCCTCTCTTTTGCAAAGTTGTTTAAATCAGCAGAGTGGCCTCATCCCACAGAGCAGAGTAATATACCTGGTGTATTCTTACTGATTTGGAGTCAGACTCAGATTTTTTCCCATTTTAGGAAGAATTCATCACATCCTTTGTCCTTTCGTTGTCAAATCTGAGAGTCAAGCCATCATTAAAGGCAAACACTGAGCAATCCATTGGTGCCACTTTTTCCATGCAGCTCTGTCACAGTCCTCAGGCCTTTGACACAAGATCTAGTGGGTGCTTTCCTCAGTAAGAGAGTTGGTAGGAAGCCACTTTGTTTCAATTTGACTTCATTTTGCTCAGGGCAGAAAGCTACTAAATTGTCATACTTACTACCCTTTTATTTTCCTACAAACTCCTTTCAGTATTAATACATTTTACATGTGATAAAATTTAAACAAGCTACTGATGATAAAGATCATTACTTCATCAAGTGGAGCTTGCACACTGCTGACATTATATCTACATGCAAATCATTTCAATGCCAGTAATAGCATTCCCAAAGCAAAGTCAAAAGTGAAGAATCAGTTTCTTAACCTCCATGGAGAGAATACTGTTCAAGCTGTCCTCAGTACCGAAAGTATTTTTAAAGACATTAAATAGTAAATGTCTTGCTTAGAAAAATCTTTGCTCTAAGTAAATACAGAAATCTCCAGCTCCCTTTGTTTTGCTTCCTGTAAACATCTAGCACTGAGGAAATGTCTTTTAATGTGAGCATAATTGGGCTACAAAGCTACCTCAGGTTGCTACAGTCTTGATTAGTGAATTTGCATTTTTCTTCAGTGTCAGATGGTTGGAAGTTTTGAAATTAAAGAACTAAGGCTGATTTTCTACAAAAGCAAAGAGAAGGTATGGCTCAGCCACTGGAGTCTTAACAAGTACTGATGCATTTTAAAAAATATTTCTGAGAACATCCATTTGTTTCTTCCATACTGTGATTGTTTCATTGGAAGTTGAGGGCACATCCTTCTCCAGTGCTTCACAACAGTTGATTTCACTGGGGAGAGAGCAGAGTGTAATGCACATAAGTAGAAAGGTTCAGCTTCTTTCAGACATTTCTGCTGCTGTCCCATCAGTTTGTGTCCTGAGAGTACAGGAGGACAGTGTTTGCAAGGCACACTGCACCTGAACACACCTTCCCTGTTGAGTATGGTCCCTGCTGCTTGCTTGTGTCCAAAAGGCTTAACAAGAGGAAATGAAAAGCAAAGATGGGCTCCCAGAAGGAGTCAATGTTTCCACACTCCTCTTGTTCAAGCATTGCTGCCTATGGTTTGTATTTAGATCAGGATGAGTTAACTGTGAAAGGATAATAAGTCACAGAACTTGTATTTTTAAAGAGGGTGGAGTGGAGAGGGTGTTGGTAATTTGTCCCTCATGTGTGGGGATTGTGTTTCTTAAGAGCAAAACAAACCAAAAGAATGATGGGTTATTTGATGATAAATAATATATATGATCAAGACAAAGCATGGATACACAGACAGCTTTCACTGCTCTGAATTTGCCCTGTAATTGTGTATACATAACTTTCTATGCTATGTTCTTCATCTTCCATGAAAGTAATAGTTTAATTTTCAATGATGCCTTAAGGTTTGTTTTTCAATTCATGTGTTTTAGTTAATTTGAAAATCCTGTTTGAGTTAAAGTTACCTAATCTGTGCTGTTCAGAATTTAATAGATTTTCTGTGGTAGTACAAATCTGCTTTGAATCTCTAGTGCATATTATGAAAATACACACCTCCCAAAAGTTTGGGATTGATCATTTAGTTGTCTTTTTTAGTGTTTAGACGCTAAAGAATCTGTTGTTTGAACTGCTTTGCATTGTTGTAACCTGAACTGACTATAAAATCTGATTTCTGACTTTTCAACTCTAGGAATCTCTACCACCTGTCCAGTTTGACTGGAGTAGCAGTGGCCTTACTAACCCTTTAGATGGTACGTCTCTCCGTAGAGCCTCTAGCACCAGAGCTAGAGATAAGAAAGCTACAAAGTTCAGACAAACATCTATCTGCTGATTATTTTTTTAAAATATATACACACACACATATATAAAAAAATATATATAATACTTATTTCTTACTCCTAACTTTGGAAATTCAGGCTTTCTTTCTGATTAGCAGTGCCCCTATGTGAAGTATTCATAGTTTGAAAAATACAAAGTTAAGTGTTATTTTAGATTCCTTCTAAATGCTAGTGACACAGTGGCAATATTAACACTTCATTATGTATAACTGCAGATTATAATGAAGCTCTGAACAAATGAGCATTTTAGATTGATGAGTTTTACTTCTTAAAAGTATTTTTCACCAGTCAGCTATCTCTTTAGACATCCTCTGAACGACAAACTTCTGTATAGTGGCTACTTCAAAGCACAATATTTTAACCTCAAACTGTTTGCAAAATATACACTTCCTGAGCTCAAAGTTTTCAGATTTAAAAATAATTTTATATTTCAAAAATGTAACTTCATTCATTATCCCTTTTGCTTATACTAAAGAGCTAATTATAGCTAATATATTAAAGAGGTAGCTACAAACTTATTTATATCTGTAAATGTATATAGTTATCACCTAAAAGACACCTTTCACCTATGTCTATTTTAATAGCCAAGTGAGTCGTGCCACTGCCTCCAGTGTCAGAAATGTAAGTGCATGCAAAAGAAATAAAACAAGTTCTGGAAACTTGTTTGATTGACAAACTAGAAACCTATCAAGAAGCTCCTTGACCAGGAGCCTGCTGACAACAACTGATTGATGACACACAGGTTCAAAGGCAGGCTCAGATAAAGTGCATCTCTTACTGCACTGGTGTTGCCACACTGTGTTGTTGCAGAACATGTGGGGTGTAAGAGTTTGGATAGCTGTATCATGGTGCTGAAGGAAAGCCTGGATGGACCCTTTTGCTGTTGTCTGGTGTCTTACTACTTCAGTCAATCATCATGCTTTCTTTTTAACAAACAACTTTAAAATGTATCTTGGTTTGATTTCTGTTTTAGTACTAAAGGGGAACAGTATAATTTGTCAGTGAGGAACTGGACATAAGAGTGGCATTTGTTACCCAGTGGTCACACTGCTTTAAGATAACGATTATTAATAGCTTAAAGCTGCTAAATAAAATTTTAAATTTTTTTTCTTTTTTTTTTTTTCTTTTTTTTTCTTTGCTATTTGAGGATCTGCTAAGTTTTCCTGATGAAAGAATGGCTTTCAATTTCAGTGAGGGGAGAGAAAGCCTATTATATTTCAACTATCAATTGACCTATATATTGTTTCCCTTTAACTGGTCACTTCTCTCTCTCTGGGTCGTGCTGGTTCTCTTTCATTTTTAGATTGAAATAAATATTTCTATTTTAAAGTTACTAGTGTTGATTTCCTTGCTGCATTGTACATGAGGAAATGTGCACTGAATTAAGTTGTTAACATTTTAGAAGGTACAAACTAATACTGTAAGCATTGTTTTCATGTCGATTTTTAAATTGCGTACTGAGTACTAATTATAACTTGCATGTTCAAGTGTGTGTCTTACCCCTTTTTACACATAAACCCCTCCCTTGGCTTACCTTCTATATGGCTGCCTACCAACACGGTCACTGAATTTCAAGCTAGTGGAGGTTCCACTCTTCTGAACCTTGATTTCTTTGGGCCCGTGGATGACAGTAGCTCTAGCAGCACCACCACAATCCCAGGTCAGCAGAGTGTTAAAACCACAACTGTAAGAATATAACGACTTACTAAAAGCATGAGCACATCACTTGACTTTCCTACAAACAAGGAGAAGTTTTACATTGCACTTTCTCTAAAATGTCTCTCTACTGCGTTTTTCCTTTAATCTGTGTTCTGTTTTCTGATGTTTTGTATCGAGTACGAAGTATTTAAAAGGTACTGTCAGCTCTGTATTTGTCACCTGCTGAAGGAATGAATGGCTTTTATGCTCTTGCAAATAAGATGTTAAAACACTTGTTTCAAATGAGAAATTCCAGAAGTTAACTCTTCTAAGCACTTAAGGAAATTCAAAAAATGGTATAGATGTGGCAATTCCTAAAATATGAGGCTTGCTCTCTTTTCTAAGTGCCTCCAAATTACAGGATTATGACGATGTTTAGAAGCCATGTGTGAATATAAATTCATCAGCCTTGGTACATCATAGCACAGGAGGTCATGGATTGCTACTAATAATACAGTGAAAAAGGTGTTTTAACAGCCTTTATAATAGAAAAGAAGGATAGTTGCATGTTTGTGGGATATTAGAAGTTCATTAATGTTAATTTTGAAGCCAAAGCACATTATCTGCAACTTACTTCCTTAAAAAAGAGATGAAAACACCACTGTCTCATTGAATAATGTGTGAAAGTAATTGAATTAATTTATCATGTGGTTTTTATGTGCTCTGAGTATTTTGCACGAGCTTGTGAAAACCTACACTTTGAATTAATTTCTGCAGGAATTTCAGGGAACACTTTGGGGATTTGTTCCAGTGCTTAGGTTAAGTTGATAATGCAAGTACTCCTTCAATACAATGCCTGAAGCCATGATAATCAATTTTTTTCATAGGAAAGATATTTTTCCTTTTAGTGATTTTAATTTTTAAAATCCGTTCATAAGCTGTTTGGGGTCCTCCCACATTTCAAGTAAGTGATTATAATTATTATGGTATTTTTTGGTTTTAGAAACATGCTTTTCTAGTTTTAAAATCTAATCACTGAAAGCAATTTTATGGCATGGCAATCTAAATGACTTTTTATTCCACCCTTGAGAAATGTCATTATCAGATGAAAGAGGGCAGATTTGTCATGGAAGTGACAGCTAGCAAAGTCAAGGTGCTTGAATCCTGCAGATTCTTTTAAGTGTGTGCAAGTCCACTGACACAAGTCACCAGTGCCCAGTATTACTGCTTGTGCAGCTGGGTACATGCATTATTGCTTGTGCAGAAGGTGTGCACACTGGAAGGGGTTACTGGAGGAATAGTCTGTTAGTCTTTTATTGCATTTTATTTTTTATGTCTTTGTTTAATCAAGTTACAGGTATCACCTTCTGTGGTATGCCCTATAGTGCTTCTTTTTTTCTTCTTTTTTTTTTTTTTTCCCCCCTTTCTTTATTTTGGTTTGGCTTTGGTTTTTTTTTTTTTTCTTACTGACTTGTTTCTGGGAAAGTCATTTGTTTAATGGCTTGCAGCTCGTGTGTTTGTGTGTGTGTTTAGGAGCTTTGTGTGGGGTTTGGTTGGCTAACTTTCCTTCAATATCTCATTAAGGTTTTGCAGTGGTTTCCATATATTTATTCTCTCATCATCTGTGGTGATTGAAATTTCCATTTCAATAAAATGGAAAATATGCAACTCTTAAAAATAATAAAATAATTGAAATACAAATTGCTAGATTTTTTTTTTTTGCTTAAAGAAGATACTTTTATCAGAAGTTTATTCTTTCTTTGGAGACTTAATTTTACTTGTTATAGATTGACACTGAATTCTTCTCAGTCTGATGTTATCAGTACTCAAAATAACTTTTTATATACAAATTTTCATTCCACATTATGAACAGGGAGTTACTAATTTCTGATATTTTCCCACAGATTTAATGCATTGTTTTATTTTTCATGTGAAGAGTTTAACATAAATGCAGCTGAGTAAGAGGTGCCTAAAGAACAGTAAATTGATCAGTGACATCCCAGTACAGGACTGTAAATGGGAATATCTAAATGATGTAACTTACAAGGTTGCATTTAATGTTTGTTGCAGAGTTGCATGTCAAAGGGCTCCTTCCTTCAATTAGCTTTCCAATTTGTACCTTAATGGGATTTCGCAGGCTTCTGCAAGTCAAAGTGTATTTCTTCAAGGCTTCCTCTCCCTGATTGAAAGTGGATATTTTATGGAATATTTGGGCTTTTTCTTATTTCTAAGTTCTGTAAACATCTGACATTATTAGAAGTCTTGGTATACCAGTCTCAGGACAGTACATATTTTGATATTTTACATGGAACTGGATCAAATCCACTGTGAAAATCCAGATGTAAAAAAAAATGTATGTTAAAAAGACATCTGATTAATTTCTAATCAATTCATATTACACTAAACAAATCTTCCACATCCTTTAACTTAACCAGATGATTTTCTTTATTTTGCATTTTGGTCAGCTTAGTTTCCTCACAATAAAAGAAGAATTAACTTGTGCCAAAAGGATAAATGGTGAAGACACTGCTTGTGGAGAGCTCACGCAAAGCAGGTTTGAGGATGGTTCTATTAGCACACACAGTGCTGCAGTTACTGGTGGTAAAGGCAGGACAGTAGGCACTGGAATTTATCTTTAGTAATCTTTTGGTGTTTCAAGAATACTTCTAAAAGCATCTTGATCCTGGGAAGTCAGCTGGATACAATCATCAGCAAACATTAACAAATGCTATTTTTGTATCAGGGAGCTGCATGGGACCATTGGGTCCCAGTATTTGCAGTGTTTGTTCTGCAGTAGGATGAAATGATTTTATGTTGCCCACACCAACAGGCACAAGTGTGACACCTGTTTAGCACAGAGGTGTTTGTAAATGAACACAGTGCTTATGAACAAAAATTCTGTGCTGTCTTTGAAAAACACCTTGGGAATGGCACATATGCACACTTCATGAAACCCATGAAGTGAAGCATGGACTATCTGAAACTGTAACTAGGGAAGTATCAGCAATCTAAAATGCAACAAACTTTGTTGTAACAGTCTTTCCTCTTGATTTGTTTTGGTAATTCTAATTCCTAGAGATTTTTTTAAATAGTATTTAATATTTAAAAATCCTGGAGCTACTTCCTACTGAGATGTGATGCTTGATATTAAACAGATAGAGTTTAACTCATACATATATATTTTTTGCATACAGGTTTCCACAGTTTGCAGTGTTTTCAGAATGACCTCTGCTGCTAAAATTTGAAATCTATGTGCAATAAATGTGATATCCAAATTCAGCATCTGACTTCATATACCTGAAGCTGCAAATTCAAGGCTGAAACGTTCAGATTTTTAATGCATTAGAAATACTTGAAAGGTGAAAAGGGAGTGCAGACTAAAAGTTTTGGTAGTCTTGTGCATATTACTATGTAACAATGGCATTTTTAATGCCATTCCACTTCTATGTTTCATAAAAGCTGCTTTTCATCACTTAAAATTTCAACACAATCCCTAGAGAAAAGCCACATACTACATGCACTCTGTTGCATGCCAGTGTCGTTTGTAATCTCTAGGTGAAGAGTTGGTCCCTGTTAACATGCACTGCTCTTTTAATACAGGCAGTTGAGTTGAAGTAGTTGAAGCAATCCATTTTGACACAGCTGATATTTTTTATAGAGGTTTCACTCTGAAAAGTCAATTAGACTGGTTTTGTTTACTCACAGACTGAGACCTGGTATGCCAGACTTGATCCAAGTTGTGTGTTTTGTACTACAACTAAAAAAGCTGCTGAAAAAGGATGGGGAGAGAGGATGATGCTTCAGAAATGCAGACATGTTCTGTCATGTTCTTTTCATGTATCTTGAAATTATAAATGATTCAGATGTTTACAGAAAACAGTCTCTAGCAAGTTGGTCTGTGACTAATTATGATTCTACTTGCCTCCAACCATCACTGATTATTGTTTTATACTGTAAGGTGTGGATCCTGAGTTGTATGAATTGACAACCTCAAAACTGGAAACTTCCAACGCAAGCAGCAGAGTGACTGATGCATTTGCAAGGCTCATGTCCACAGTGGAGAAGGCAAGCACATCCACAAGGTAAATGCTCTTCATTGCATGTTTTCCTTCTGTTTCCAAGGGTGACATGAAATGTGAGGTGTGAATGTGTGTGCAGTTTCAGGGCAGAAGTTCCTGAACGATCAAAAGGCTTTAAATTTTAAATCTGAAGTTCACTGTACTGTAGTTCTTATTTCAAATTATCTCAGAATTCTAAAATGAGATGGGCAAGAGTTTATGAGGTGAAGGAAAAGGATCACCAGGACCAATGTTGGGAAAGTAGAGCCAAAGACTGAACTGGAGGAAGCAACTTTCTGAACACCAGAGCTGGTTCCTGAGAGTGGCAGGGTAAACTGAATCAGTTCAGTGACCTAGGACTGAGAAGATTCTCCTTGGACTCTGTGTGATTTATAAATACAGAATGTTTCACAAGTAAAATGGTAACAGGCTTATAATTTTGACTTTATTTGTCCCTTCACAAATATTTCTAACACCTGTCAAAACTTCAGTGACCAAACATCAGTATAATTTTGCTGTTGCAGGTTAAGGATTGAGTGTATAGTTGGTTCAGGATGTAATTTCTGCCTCAATGGAGCACATGTGAAGTAGTTTTGTGCTTTTTTCATAGGTAGTATCTATAGAAAAGGTTTAGACATCAAACAGCTTTCTTGGAGTATGGCCTTTTGATTTGGTACCAAATAGTCTCTCCATTTACAAGCTTGTATTCTTTGGGTTTATTTTTTTTATGTGTATCTTAGCAGTAGGATCCTAGACTGTCTTAACATGTGATTAATGTCTGTGCCCATTGAAAGAAATGCTGAGGAGCCTTTGCCAAGTAAAACATTGTTTTTTTGGAAGTGCAAACATGCAACAAGTAGATGGTAACATATCTTCACTCTCAAGTGAGCTTTTGGGTTTATTCAGCACTCTTAAACTAGATGTGTTTTCATGCAACAGCCCTTAGGAGGAGGCATGGTAGTGGTGGGATAGAGCTGGCTTGCTTAAAATGACTAATTTGTAATTTTCAAGAGATATTTTAAAACATGCTCTTTTACTGAGAAATCTATCTTCCTGGTTTTCCTGCAGTGATGATTTTGAAAGTGAACATGAAATCAACAAGCCATGAAGTTTCAAGGGAGAACCAGTAGAGGGAACTCCCCACTTCGATGCTGATTTTTGGGTCTTTTGGATTGTTTCTTTTTCTATCCATGGAGTGCTCTTACTCTTCCTAGAGATTGTGTAGTGGAAGTTTTGGCTTTCAGGAATTAGAAAACATAGTTACAGTTGAAATACTTGTGTATTATATTTTAAGCTTAATTTAAAAGTAACCACAGCAGGGCATGCAAACTCCAAATGTATCTTTGTTGTATATGCACTCTTAGATTTGTACATTGTTTTAAGACATCTTAGCTTTTTGTTTACAAAGGAACTTCATTTAAATGAATGTTGACCCTCATTTTTCTGTAGTTTTTTTTATATGAGGGGTTTGGGTTTTTCCCAGTGTTTCCACAGTGCACTTGAAAGCTCTTATTTGAGCTTTTAAAGCTCTTTATCCAGATGTCAGAGCTCTTCCCCTGTTCTGGAGAGCATTACTTACCAACAGGAATTGGTTCTAGATCTGTGATGTAGCAATATATCAGGCTGAGGACCTCAGACTTGGAGGCTAAGTTCAGACATACACAAGGATTAGCTGTTCTCACGATTTAATACATTTTGTTTGTTCTTATCAACTCTAAATTAAACAAAAATAAAAAATCAAGTGCTTTTTCTGCTTGATTTCATGCTCCCCAAAAGAAAAGTAGTCTGTTTTTTCAAGCTAGAAATCTTCTGAGAAATAAAAAGGTATAGCCTCAGCAGTATGCCAAATATTGTGGCACAGTGTTAGCTTTTTGTAATAAATTTATTTTTCTTTTCAGTTTTTTTGAATTCTTTTGTAATGAACTGGAGACTTTAAAATAGGAGAGGCTGGGTACAGCCAGGTCAATGGGAGTAAGGTTCATGCACCAGCCTGGAAATGTTAACTATTAGACATCCATGATAACTGACTGAGGAGGGCAAAACCAGTGGATTAGGATCACTTTGATGGCAACTTCAGTTGTGCTGAGGCTATCCCATGTCTGTAACTTGGCTGAACTCAGGATCTTTAGGGTGAAGTTTAGAGTGAAAATACCACTGTCCAGCTGTGGGATGCCATGTGAAGAGTTGTCTTTATCTAAAATAACCCTGTCTTTAGTTGCAAAGCCATCTCTTGAACCAGAAAGTCGGTTTCTCAGCAGGAAAGTATTGGGAGAGGAGGAAAAAACTTCCCCCTCAGCTTGAGCCTGAAACCTTGAAGGCAGCAGTAAGTGTTGAAGGTCAGGGATGCAGTGCAGCATTCCACAGAGAGTCTCCAGCCTTGCCTAGTTCCATAGAATTGGCAGAGATCAAAAGTTTATCTGCTGTCTTTTTGAAGGAAAGCAGAGCACTGATACCTTTCCAAGAAATAGCCAAAACCCTCATTTAAACTGGAAATACTCCTTGGGGATGGTGTTGGATGGAGCAGGCTAACTCTTAATTACAGAGTGTTTTTAAAGTGCATTTCTCTAATCAGCTCATTGTTGCTGATAAAGCCTGGCCTTGTGGGTGCTATCCTAAAAATCCTTTGCAAACATGAGAGGTGACTGAAACCCTGAAAGACTTGAATGCTGCAGGAAGAGGTTGGAATGCAAAACAGAACAGTGACACACAAGTGATGGATGGACAAAGCATTCCCTCTTTCTTGCCAGATTTTCTTCCAACAACTTTCCTGCCTGTCAGTCTGGTTCATTTCTTGTGGCTTAGTGTTAACATGCCTTTGGAAAGGAAATTTAGTGCCTACAGGTAGAGGGACTGATACAAATGCTCGGGTAGGGGTATCCCTCCTGTCCTTTTTGGGAGGGAATGTAAATGTAGTGTAAGAGAAAAGATGGATGGGGACAAAGTGTGTTGTAGAGGAATATTTAGAAACCAGAATGAGGCAGAGACCTTGTTTTGATCCAGGGATGGGTCCTTTTGTAATCCAAAGTTCTGATTCCAAAGCAGACAGTTGTAGTACAGCTGCCACTGACAGTCCACTCGCCCAGTGTCTGTTCTTTGAGCCATGGCAGCAAGGAGTGAGGAGTGCATGAGCAGGAGAAGCTCTCTGAGACTCCCCTTCACTGATCAAGGCTCAGCAAAAGAAGCTCTTGGCAATGGGAATGTTTTCAGCAGAAGTGGTGCCTGAAATTAATGCAGTTATTTCTCTTGTCTCTGTTCAAGGACATCCCAGTTAGTAGTCAGTTTGCTAAGTTTTAAGGGTAAAATCTGGCTGCTGTGATGGTGCTACTTTGTCTTTGAAAATTTGAGAGTTAATGAGTAACTCTTTAGGGTTTCCCTGGTGATATTTGCTACCGAAAGTGTTGATTGTTGCAGGGAAAGAGTACTTCCAGTGTCCGGTTTTATTGTATTGCAGAGGAACCTGCCTCTCTCTATTGAGGAATGGAGAATTTTGGCCATCTCACCCCTTTCTGCACGGAGATAATTTCAAGAAAGGGTCTGAGTCTCATTACCAAGTGTTTCTATCCGTAGTTCTGTCGTGGTCACTGGGAAGCAGTGGTTGCTGTGTTGGTGTGTCAGCTTCTCCTGCTTTAGAGATACTTTTTACATTGCAGGGGAGTAGATAAATTGTTGCAAAGGGGAATACTCCAGCCAGAAGGGGAGCAGTGGTAACCGGGTGAGATTGAAACCTGACTGGGCTCAGTGGTGTGCCTGTTGTGCAGAGAGAGCAGCTGGTACAGCAGGAGTGATGGCACTGTCCTGTGATAAAGGTGCTGCATGTGACTGTGGAATGAAATGCAGCGCTGCCTCTGGGACCCAGCAGTGCCATTTCTTAGCATGCTGTAGTTGAGCAGAGGAGGAAGAGGAATATAAATAGCAAGGAGTGTGTGAGCTCCATCTCGCCTGATGAACAATTACAGGAACATCTCCAAGGCAGCCCTCTTCCCTTGGCTTCCTCTGTCAAACACTCCTTTGTTAGCTCTGAGTCCTTGATCATCAGGAGTTTGTACCTTTAAGAGGCTTGTGGTAAGTGATTATTAATAGTGGCACCAGATACTGATAACACAGTGGTGGGTGAGAACCACATTTCAACAGCTCAGAGATAGTCCTTTGAGTGCAAACAGAGTTGACTGTGAAGTTGTTAGAGGAGGCACATATTGGCTCTCTGCTTCTTCCTTCAGTAAATCCAGCACACAGCTTTGTTTATCCTCCAGAATTTGGTAATCTGCCTAGTCAGTAGCTCATGAAATTCCATTGCAGCAGAGAAAAAAAAAATATTGCTGTTCTGTGAAGGTAAGACAGTAGACTGCCTCATCTAGAGAACTTCTACCGAGTAGGGATTTCAAGTAGCAAACAAAAGTGATAGTTCAGTGTCAGCACAATGATCAGTGATGATGGTCAACACAATCATCAGATGTCAAGGATGTGTTTGACTCCAGCTCTTTTTTTCTTCTAGCTAAGGAATTCTGAGGCTTCTGTGGAAGCAGACATGTAGCCCCTTGCTTTCCACTGGTCTCTGCTCAGCTGAGGAAACAATCCTCATGGAGGCTGACAAAAAGTACATGCTTCATGGTTGGAGTGGACATTGCCCTCTCATGGGCTTGGTTTAAAGTTTATAAATAAGACCAGATACAGAAAGAAAATTTCTGAAGTGTTCTAGGGAAAGCAGTTTCTTTGGTCCAAGCATTTTATCTCAGCTGTATTTTTTTTCCCCAAAGCTGAGGGAGCTTATTCAGTTGGAATTTTATCATTACAGGATTTAGCTGGTGTCTTCTTGAAACTGGAATAATGTTTGATGGAAAACTCAGTATTTCTAGTAGTAGGCCATGTTCTTCAAAGATAAGCCAGATGTGTGTAAAGTATGGATTTTTGGGCAAAGGAGGGGGCTCTGTAGCAGTCTAAGCCAGGCTTCATTTTACTTGGGAAGTGTGAGTTTTTTGCATAATTGTGAGAACCGAGTGACATGGGATTCAGACTTCTTTATTCATTTGTGCTCAGTAATTCTTGTGAATAATGCAAAAGGCAAAGTAAACCCTAGTGATTCCCAAAGTGCTGTATGTATCGTGGCTACTCATACTCCTGCACTTCAAAGCAAGTAGATACACTTATTTGTGAGGCACCTTCTGCTGCTGCTGAACCCTGAGGGGAGAAAAGGTTTTGAGATCACAACATAGAGTGGCATGTGTGCAGTGTGAGAACAGTTGTATTGAAAACACAGCATAAGTGCTTTTTTTATTTTAAAATGGTTGAGAAGTAACTTAAGAGTTTCTTAATGTCCTTTTAAGAGCTTTTCCCTTTTATTTTTGAAGAATTGTAGCAGATTTAGGTAGTTTGGAACTAATGCTCTGACTGTTTTATCTCTAGAATATGGGCATGGTTGTCTCTTCAAGTGAGTCTCTTGACTCTTGAAGCTGCTAAAAAAAAAAGGAAAAAATCTGTAAAAATTATCATTTGAATAGGACTTTTTTTTTTTTTCCTTATTGCAACAATATACACAGGAACATTTTGCTGACTCTCTCTGTTAACACATTATTGGTAGGCAGGTAGGTATTATAACATTAGACTACCTTCAAGTAGCTTACAGAAGTGCCTGTCAGTGGGAGACAAGCTGACAGAACATTGCTTCAATCAGTGATTGTTTCAGTGATCCCAGGGATATCGGGTACTGGATTAATGCACTTTGTTCTTTTCTTCCCAACAGGAAGCCTAAAAAGGAAGAACATCTTAGTGAAGAGGCTGCCAAGGTGATTTCTAGCCTTCCTGACTTAACTTTCATGCATGCCAAGGTGTTGATGTTCCCAGCCACATTAACACCTTCAACAAGCTGCCAAGAAAAGGTAGACTAAAAGTGATGTGAATTGGACGTTTTCTATTGATTTTCTTTTTTCTTCCCTCTGCGGGGTCGTAAAAAGCAATCTTGATTTAATTAAAAAAATATCAAGTTCAGATGATTTGTTGGTAAGCAGCACTAGAAAGGTATACATAGTAATGTATATTTATTTACATACTGGAGTCCTAAATTTATATTAGAGAAAATTGTAAATAATTGGGGGTAAATCTTTTTGAAGATCTATTCTTTTTGTTGTGCTGGGCTGTATACATTTATGTCTTTGTGAAATACACTGGTGGTGTCCTTCTTAAAAAACTTTTAAAAGTTTAAAAAAAAAAAAACACATAATGAAAACTTCAATCTTCACAATCTGTGAAGTTCCCCCTTAAGACTTTCAGATTGCATTGAGCAACTTTTTCTTTCCTGCATATATTAAAATATTTCTTGCTGGAAAAAAAATCAAAAGGTTATGTTGTCCCTTTTGTGAGTTTTTCAGTTATTGTTTCTTTAAAACCCAGTAATTTCTTTTGTGTTTTAACAAGCTTAAGATGTGTTTTTCCTTTTCTTTTCCCCCATCCCCTCCCCCTGTTTGATTGGTTGGCTGATCAGTTTTTATGTTCTTGAACTTCAGTAGTATGGCTTTGTCACTATATAGCCTTTTGAAAGGTATGCTGTCAGTAATTTCTTGTTCCAGTTATGGATTACTGTCTAAACACTTGATTTTTTTTATTTTTTTTTTTTGGTCATTAGAAGGTTGTCTGCTTTTAATCAGTTTGATTTGGAAAAGAAGGACCAAAACAATATGAATGTCTTACAATGAATTTACCTGTTAAAAATTTTTATGTTCTGTTGTACCACTATTCCTGTTTGATTTTGCACAGTGTAAAATGACATAATCATAGATTGCTATGGTTTTAGGCTGTATATACAGTAAAAAACTATGGGTTGTAAATGTCTGGGGAAATTCCTATGGAAAAAAGAGAGCTATGTCGAAGAACCTCTAAAAAGGTCAATATGCATGCCCAAGGTCTTTTGAGATTTAAGTGTGTAAATTTCCTTTTAGCTTACACAAAATAAAATAATTTAAAAGATACTTATGTATACAGCCTGCTATCTTTTTTTACAGATGTGTGCATTACTCACCTCTCTGTTTGTGGTAAAATTGATGCACTGTAGGACCTTCTGATTTGAGTTGCTGAGTCCCACAAACCACACCTGACAGGGTCCTGTGGATTTTCCTTCAGTTCTCCAGTCTCTTTATCATGTTGGGTGTCAGTCTTTTACTTCTGTCTCCAATTTTCCTTCTGGCTTGTAGGGCAATGTGGCTCATGATATTTGGGGTTAGAGACTTTTTCAAAGCAATTGGCAGCACTCAGCTGTAAGAAACACCAGCTATGGTGAGCATAGAAAGGACAGCTGGGTTTGCTGATTCCTTAGCTACAAAATACCAGAAACACTGTAGTTAGTGAAGTCTCCTGTCATGTTAGCTTGCACTGTAGCTCTGTGACAACATCTCATCAGAGGGTCTCAGTGGGTTGGCTGCAGGTAAGGCATGTTCTGGGTGCTGCTGTTTCTTGATAGTACATGGACATAGACTCTTCCATCTCCTTACTAAGTGCACAGCTCTTTAAGTGCTCAGTAATCACCACCAGTTCATCACTTAACATCTAGTTCTGAGAAATCTCTAGAGTGTTTTTTAATCTATTATTTGAATTTTTATTTGTCTGACAGCACTTGGGTCTGAAAAGCCTGAGTTTGATGTCATCAGCTGGGTAAACTGAAAGGTTGTCCTTGCAAAAGGAAGCTTTTTACTTCTTGAAGTGTCCCTGAGACACCAGTGCTGGGGTTCTATCTTAGTGAATGCAGGAGTTTCAGTGAGTGGTGGCTGCTCAGAACTGGGAGAGCAGCTCCTATGGCTATGGTAAAGTTAATTTGTAATGGCTGCACTGTCTCCTTTGCCCTCTAATTAGTACTGCAGTGTACAATGATGTGGTATCAAACTGCACCCTGTTGTAGCAGAAGAGGTTTAAGGAAAAGCCATCTGCTTTAACATGTAGCCCCAAACCCACTTCTGTTTGCTGTTTCTGCAGATTTTCATCACAGCACTGACTTCATGCCTGTTACATGTCAAAATTAGCTTTGCTAATCTCCCAGGTTTAGCACAGTGTTCTTTAGTGCATGCTTATTATATTATTCAGTTCTGGTGTTGGGCTGCTGTAGGTTAAAATTGGTGCCTTTGTTTCCGCGAGTGTGGCGTGTCCCTTGGAGCCGGAGCAGTGGGATAGCTGCAGCACAGAGCTATAGCTATTGTTTCAAGGAGAATATGTTTAGGAGCTGACTCATGATCCTTGTCTGGCAGCGAGTGGACTGAAGTATTAAGGAGAGGTGGGGGTGGAAGTGCCAGCTGCAAGTTGATCTTTAGTCTCCTCACAATTGCCTCCAGAGGCAGCTGCCCATTTGTCTTCCAGTCTCCAAGTGCAGTTCTGGTGGCCTGCCGTGGATGGGGGAGGGGAAAAAGGAGATTTCTATTGTGACTGATATACCAATCTGAAACTTTGTGAAACCTGGTACTACCCAGAATGTGTTTATGGGGTTTTTATGTTCTTTCTGCATCCCACAGACCTTCACACTGCTGAAAGATGTAAAGCTTACATCCAAATTCAGCTTTTTGGGGTAGATGCTGCCTGCCTTAAAATGTAGGACTGCTTTTTGTCTCCTAGCTTAAGCCTCCTTTTTTGCTGTTGATGATGGGATGGACAAACAGGATTCTCTTGCCTCTCTCCTCTGTCTTGTACAGGCGGTTTTGTTCATATGCAGAAAGTTTTGGCTGACAGATTCAGCTGCATCGGGGTTGTCCTTCCTTGCTGTTCCTGTTGACACAACATGCGTTGTCTAGATTAATCTTGCCAGTAGCCTCATGGGCAGGATGGCAATGGATACTTTGTGCACATTTGGGTTGTTGTGCATTGTCACCAGACACGTCAGGGTGCATCACTTTCACCCCAGAACCGGTGTCACTGAAGAGGGAGCTCTTATGTGCCCATCCAGCAGAAGCAGCAGAGGACACCTGGTTCAGATGCAATTCCCTGAGCTGGCACATGGCCATGAGGCAAAGTCCAAAGATCCCACTGTGAAGTGAGCTGCAGGCTCTTGAATGACTGCTAAGAAGGGCTGAGCTCTGCTTGTGAGACTTTAGGGCTCAGCTCTGCCTTACCCAGAGCACCACCACCTGCTGCAGGTGCTGGCAGTGCTGGACTGCCCACAGCACCTGGAACGTTGACATCTTCTCGGAATATCATTAGCTCAGCAAATTCATTTTGAGATGCCAAAAATGAAGCTTGCAAATAATGTGTGTGCATGTCCACAAATGCAGTGAGTGCATACTGAAGTTAACTCTTCATCACATTGAGGTGTTGTACAGAATTTTGCCTGGTAATGAAATCATCATGTGGAAAGTTTTGTTGTTGGACTGCTGCACTTGAGCTGAATATCTGGTGGGCTTTATAGGATGTGAGAGACATAGCTCAGTGCATGTAAGGTGAATCACCCTTGGTCAACCATTTACATTTTGTGCCAGTTCTGCAACTCTGCATATTTATCTTCTAAATTTCAGAGCATTTTGAAAATACAGGGTAGTTGCAAAATACACTTGAATATAACTTTTAAAAGCATATGTCATCTAATAATTGCATAGTACCTGCTAGGAGTATCTGCTACAAAATCAGAGAAGTTTTTTGTCTTCTGGCCTCTGCCAAAGAGCACAGCCACTGAAGGCAACAAGCAGCTGGGTCTGCTCCCTCCAGAGAGGCTGGACTGTGAAAGGAGATGGGAAGAAACACATTTAAGTCCAAAGGGCTAAAAACAAGAGGAGGGGGAGCTGGAAGAAAACACAAAGCAAGAGTTCAGCAGAAGCTCTGAGTAGGGGAAATAGGAAGGTGAAGCAGTACTCAGAGTATAGGCAGCTGGGATAGCTGTAGGAAGAGCAGATGGTGGAGAAAGTGGGATACAAACATGAGGAGCAGGAGCATTTGGAGAGAAGGGAAAGGCTGGGCTGGATTACAGGTGCACACACTGTGCCCACTGGCTGCTTTCCTCCAAATCTGGAGCTGAGCCTTGGAGATGCAAGGGTCTGAGTTCCTGTTCTGCAGAGGAAATGTGTCACAGCCGTGGGGTGAGTGGGAGCTGCATCACCACAGCCCCGCTATTGCTGTCAGTTATTGTTGGCAGAGAGCTGGACTGCAGACTAAGGGGTTTAAATGCAGCTGCCAGTGCCTGTCCTAGCATTGATACAAGTCTAGATGTTAGAAGACCTTTTTCAAAAATTATTTTTAGATAAGGAGGTACATTATAGTTCCTCACTGTAGATACAAAATCAAATCCTCTGTAGCAAAGCTCTGCTGCGGATTTGGAACTGCAGCTTCAGTCCTGTCATGTGTCTGCAATGTGACAGTTGTTGCTTACATATCCTCCTGTCTTCACCTGATCCTTGCCTCGTGCCCTGTGCAGATTTATTCTCTGAATCAGTGTAGTGCAGTGAAATTCTCTGAAGGGCCCCTGCTTCCTGTGTGGCTGAAGGGAATGGCTGGCCCTATGTGGAAATTGCAGAGAAGGCACAGAGGAGTGTGATGCTCTCCTGGCTGGAAGCAGCTGGCTGTGCCAGCTTTTTTGCAGGAGGTCACTTGTGCACTTCTGCCATTTGGTACCCAGCATGAGTTGCCTGATTGGGATGTGCAGAAATGCTAATTTCTCTGGGATGTAGCTTAAGCAGTTAGGAGCTTTCCTTGTTTGATACTCAGTTGTGGCTCTGTGGCACTGGGGGTCAGGTGCATGTATGATGCATCCAAAACTGATGGAGCTCTTGTTTTCGGCTTGTCCACCTGTACTTAAAAATGTAATATATGTTATTAGCCCTGTGTTACAGACAGGTTGCAAAGATCAACTCTTTGTCAGCAATATCTGAGAAGGACTCAGCTGACACAGGTCTCACACACTCCTCAAAGGCAGAGGAGAATTCTGACTATCTCATGTCTGGATTCACTATGTGGTCACCAAACAAAAGTATTTTTCCTAGTTTAGGGTCTCTGAGTCTTCCTCTGCAGCTCCACCAATTCTGTCAGGACTCTGCTGACCAGGCACATATCTGCAGAGGTTCCTGGTGCTGTACACATTACAGTAATTGGAGTGTGTGCCTCAAGTAAGGCTTGGGACTACTTTTACAATATGAAATGGCCAAAAAATGTTTCTCATTGAACTAAAAGACACTGGGGTCCTGTGGAAAACAAAATAATTCAAAGGCTAGTCAGATTAGGGTATTGTACATATTTTTTTAAATGTTTGCCTAAATATCCTTAATGATTCTTCTGGCATGGTTTTCCACATGCTTAATGATCCTTTTGGGCACCGTTTTGTATGTTTAGAATATACCCCATGTGTGCAATATATTTATCTGAGGCATCAGACTGGGCTGTATTCCCTGAGGGATTCTGCTGGGCTGTCACCTGTGTGCTCACTGCTTGTGTGCCCAGGTGGCATTTGCTACAGCTGCTGTCAGTGGAGCTGTTGTGGGTGCTCCTTGCTCATCAGGGTTTGTTGGTGCTCGTGCATGGCCAGGTCCTTGTGTGCTGGCATGGTTCACACCAGGTCCAGCAAGCAAACCCACTCAGGAGATGAGGTTTCCTGCTGGGATTGCTGTCGTGGTGTGAGCCTCACCTGCCATGTTCTTTGGAACAGACCTTATAGTGTTGCTTGGCCTCCAGCTGCTCAGCAGGGGACCCTGTAGGAAAAGGACTTACCTGGGGTACCTCAGGGAGCTGTGTTCTCGTGCCATGATGCTGTGGGCACCCCAAACCTTGCTGCTGTACAAACCCCAAAAACCTCTGTGGTGTTCAGCTCCATCCTCATGAGCCATGCTGCCACAGCTGGCCTGGCACTGCACAGGGGTGAACCTTGTGGACTTGTACCTTGGGGCAAAAAGCCCATCCCAATCACTTTTGGTGGCAGGGAATGCAGCACCTTGTGCCACACTGGGGAGTTTGTCTGTTACAGACCCCAACTCCAGCAGTAAAAGCAGCAGACAAATTGGCTTCTCCCATGCTAGTTCCACATTGCTAAGTGTCAGTTGCAGCTTTTGGTCTAAGTAGAACCCCTAGTAAGGGTCTCCCCTATTGCTTGAGGGAGCAACTAGTCTTGGCCACAGTGACACAGGGGGAAGGAGGGCAGTCCTGCTGCTCCTGCCACACAACTCTATCCCAACATGTCTTTCCAAAGCCAGTGGGCAGCTCTGTGATCAGAGGAGCAGATTGAAGTACAGTGGGACGTGCAGAAGGCACGTGTGTGGTCATGGCAGAACTGTCTCTGTCTAATGTCCATATTCTGGTGTCTTCTTGGGCTGTCACTCCAGTCTGCAGAGCTGTGATATTGTCTGAATTGTAATTTTTGCTGTGCTTGGAGCTGGTTTTTCAGGTCTTCTTCAGCTGAGGAAAAGAAGTGTATGAGGACACTGCCTGGAAAAAGCAAGTGAACACTGGCAGCTGTGTGCAGGTACTCCATGAGTAGCTGGACTGCTGGTTTGGGTTTTTTTGTTACTCTTTTATGCTCACCAGTCCAAGGAGTTTACAGAAGACAAGGTAACAGAATTTGCTGAGTCTCTCCCCAAAGCACTTCAGTTGCTCACAGTAGTCTTGGAGAAGGATGTGGGAGCACCTTCTACAGGAATTGAGAGCAGAGTGGAAAATAACCTAACAGGCACCTTCAAAAATGCAAAGGCTGGCTCAGGATCCATAAGGCTTTTTTGGATCACGTTTTGGCTCTTAAACTACAGGCAGCCTTAGCACAAATAGGAAACATGGATATTTTGGAAGCAAATCAAAAGCAGTCATGTCCCTCTAACATCTTCAAATCCTCCCTTTCCTCTCAATCTCTAGCCCTAAATATCATCAAACATTTTGTCCCAGTCACAGCAACTTGGACCTGAAACCTGTTTGCACATGAATTCTACTACCAAAAAGGGTTTTTTTTTCAAGGCTGTGTTATTTTACTGGTGCAGGGACATGTTTTCATGAGGAGCACTAAAGCCTTTTGTCACTTAGTTAATGCTGAAGCCAGTTAAGAATCAATGTGCAGCTGGTGGCGGGTGTTTTGCAGCTGTTCAGACTCTTGCAGGTTACTCCACTCTCCCTTGGGCAGAGCTGCCTCCCTCTGACAATGGCAAAAGGAGCAGTTGTGCCACTGCTTTGTGCTCCTACGGGAACATTTTCTCCCCTTTTCCATTTTGAAACGGTGTCCTCTCCCTTTCCCTCTATCCGTGGCCACCTAGATGAAGTCTTTTCTGGCAACTTTCCACCTCCCCTGGACTGAGGAGGAGGAAGCAGGGTGGAAAGGGAGGAACAGACAGCTGTCCTTTAGGTTTCCAATCAATCAGCTCCTTAGCAGGCTGGCAGTGTGAGCTCAGTCCTTAGGAAAGCTGTTCTTTCATTCAGGAGGTGGCCTGAGCCAATTCTCCCTAGTCCAGGGCTGAAGAGGTAGAGAGTTTGGTCCTTTCTAGCTTACAGGACCATTGCAGCAGGCACAGGCTCCTATTTATTCCCTGTGTTTGCTTCATGCAGTGCACTGGAGGCTGGTTCATGCTGGCACTGTGGAGGTGAACCTCTCTCAGGACACTGCTGAAATGTTGCAGTGTGTGCATTTCAATTTTCATCTCTTCATGAAAACCACTTTCCCCTGAGACTGGGAGTGGCTGTAGGGAGATACCTGGTGAGGTGCAGCACTGCCCAGGCCAGCCTGACACCACAGCATAAAGGGAGAGAGTCCAGGACTTGCTCTCAACAAATTCCTGAGTGTACTGATCCTGGGGGTGTGTTTTGAGTCAGGAGGATCACAGCTGAAATCTTGTTAGCAAATAATAGCCCTGGTGTGCAGAAATCTGCCTGGCTGCCATCTTGGTCTTACTCTGCCACTTGTAGTCAGCAGGGTTGAAAATTCACCCTTGTGTTTGCAAGTGTGAGCACAGTGTGGCTGCCCTGTTTGCAGGTGGTGAGGAGAGCCATGGTGTGTGGTGGCAAGGGGGATTTTAGTGTGTTTGCAGGAGGAATTTTACAGTTCTGGTGCTGTTGCTAGAGAAATGCTCCTTTTGATGGATACAGAAAATGCTTTCTGCAGCTGGGATTCCAAAGGTAGATGTGTCTGTAATGAGGCATCAGGCCTCATTTAGCTGCAGAAAGGTTGATCAGTAAAAAAAGTACTTTTATCTGGTGCTCTCTGGTTTTCCCCATGAATTTGGGTGTCTGAATACCATGTGTCACCTGGCACACTGCTGAGTGTCCCTAAATCAGAAATGGTTCTCAAATCTGAGAGTTTCCAGGGGCAGAACATCACCACTAGCAACAGATAAATATGAAAAGATTAAGTAGTGCAATGCTGTGCTATACTGCCCCAAATTAAATGTTTCCACCTTCGAAAGCAGAGCCCTACTCTCCAAATTTTAAAGAAACCTTGCAAAATGCAGCTGAGCTGCAGGCAGGGACAGATTTGCAGGAAGGGAAGCTGCACAGATACGGCATTGCTTCAACTTGGATGTGGGCATGGGATTTTCTGATCCTCTACCTGTGCAAAAGGTCACCAGTTCTCCACAAAATTTTGCAAAAGAAAAAAGTATAAAAGAAAGGGGTGGGGGGGGAAGCCTGTTTTTTTTTTTTTGTTTTTTTTTTCCCCTGTAAGGGCTGAGTTGGTTCTGCAGTGATGACTGTGAGAATCCAGCAAAGGTGCGCTAAGGGTTTCTCTCAGCTGGCTGCCCTGCAGCAAGTGGAGCCAGAGCATTTGGGCAAAGCTAAAGTATTGAGAGGCAGGGAAAGGCTTTGATTTATGCATTAGCAGGGTCTAGTCAATCCTTGGTCTGCCTGGTTTTCCTGTTTTCTGTCTGCATTGCTTATTTTTGCCTCCCTGGGTGCTTCTCCCAAGACTTCTCGGCTCGTTCAGGTTTAATCTCTGTGATTTGTCTACAGCCCCTCTCGCTCTAATCTCTGCAGGTCACCGTGTGGGGCACGTTGGGTTCTCTTTGGCTGTTTGCTGCCATCAGCACATCTGATCGTGGCTGAATTTACATCAAAGGAGCACCTGACAAAGCAGCCGGCCTGATAATAGGCTCTGGTTTCTTCTCAGCAACCCAAACAGGTGGAGGCGGGCAGGACCACAAGGGAGACCGTGCTCCACTTTCAACAGGGTTTGCTTTTCCCTCCTGCTTGACAGAGCACTGCAGACCCCAGTGCTGCTGCAAGCTCCCAAAAACCAGAGCTGCTCCTGGAAAAGAGGAAAGCGAGACAGAGGTAGGCTTTGCTCTTCTCCTGCAAAACAAACTCGCCTGTGTGGGAAACTAAGTCACAAAAACTAATTTTAAAGCTCTCCTGCAGTTGCTGTTGTAGCTGCAGAAGTGCAGCCCCAGAGTTACAGGTGTCTTTTCATTGCAGAGGGAGAGGCCAGGGTCAGGAAAGGTGCTGCAGTCGCAGTGTGATTGCTGCCTGTTTGGAGCTGGTCACAGAAGGGGCTGATGAACTCAAGATTGCACTCTCTAGCCAAACACTTAAACTTAAGTGTCAAATAATAGGGATTTGCATTTGCTTTTTTGTGTAATTTATGCTGCCCAGACCATTTTCCCTGTCTAGAGTTTGCTGTGAGGAGCTGATTTTGAATAATTATCATACAGAGTTACATTTGGTCACACACACACACGGAATTGATACAGGGAGATGTTTCCTGCAGTTGGAATTATCCTGAGAGGTACTGGATGCTGTTTGGGCTGGTACAGATGTGTCTCATGAGCACAGTGCACATGGGAGCTGCTCTTCTTAGGTGCTGCAGCAGTGATCAGGGTGCTTACAGGTTTGTTCTCTGCTGGAAGGAGAACCAGTGGCACCACATCCCATCTCCTGTAGGTTTGCTCTGCCAGTATTGGGTCCCTGGTACTCTGAGGGGACCTGCAGCTTTCCAAGGATTGAGTCTGGGCTCTGATCTATCCTGGCAGGCTGTGTGTGCTCACCTTGGGCTGGACACCTCTGAAAGGGGAAAAGCTCTGCTCCCAAAAGGCTGGGCAGGGAGATTGTAGCAAATCTGGTTCATCCCTCTGTTCATCTGTCACATCACAGGAGGTGTGAAACCAGGAGTAAGTGCAAGGGACAGGAATGTGTGTGCTGGGAGCTCCCTGCAGCTTGTCTCTTCCAGAGGTGTGGCCAAGGACTGCAGAGGTCCTGGGTGCAGGAGCTCCAACTCTCCGTGCTCTTCTGCACAGAACCAACCTTGCTTATTCTTTAAGTGGGGCTGGGAAGCCCTCTGCAAGTCTGTGTGTTTTGTGGGGTGCTGTAGCACAGGATGGATGAGAAGCTGCTGCCTTTGGCTGAAGGACAGAAGTGGTGACTGGAGCTGTGCAGTCGGTGCTGGAACTCCCTGGGCTCCCACTCCCAGTGTGCAGGGCTAAAAGCCACATCCACCTAGGAGGGTTTTCAGCTCCTTTTTGATCTGAGCAGGGTTCTGGCTCCTCCCAGGTGCGAGTGCAGTTTCCAGGGAGAGCTGAGGCTGGAAAAGCAGGACAGCCCTTCACACCTCACCTGCTGGAAGCCCCGAGGGAGCAGAGGTGCTGTGCTGTCCAGCTGCTCACCCCTAGCCCTGCTGTGCTGATAGCCAGCTGTTTGGGGATTAAAGGAGCTGTTTAAACAAAACAATAATAATAACACTGCAGGCAGGTTTGATTTAGTGTGTAGGGACTCTGGTATTCAAATGAGCTCATGATAGATGGAAGTATTGGCTCATTAAGTGTTGCTTTGGAGTTTACCCTCGGGAAGGCTACGTTTTCATAGTGCAGCAGTGATTTGAGATGGTCCAGATTCTTCTTTGCTTGGGTTTTTTACCTTCCAAGGATTTCTGTGGGTTTGAAGCCACTTTCAGTTGTGATCTGTTAAAACAATTTCCAGCATAGTGTCACTGCCTTTGTCTCTTTATGACATATGAAAGCCAGTTAGGGTTTTTTCCTACTGTTTAAAACCCAGGCTTGGGTGAGACATTTGGAATATCTGCTCTTTGCTTTCTTTCCACTGAGGAGTGTGCTGGGATGTCTGGAAGCTGTGAATTACGAAGGTGAGCTGTGCTATAGCTTAATTTCAAAGTACAGCAGTTAGAAAAACAAGGTGCCTCACTGCCACTTCTTCTCTGGCATGTGAAGCAATTGAATTCTGAATGAAAGCATTAATAAATCTGGATAAATCCCATCTCTGTTTCTGGTCCCACAGTGTAGGGCAGTGTTCCTGTCCCAGCTGGCCAGCCTCTGTCCCCCAAGGCACCAGCAGCCAGCAAACTCCAATATTAAACTCGCAAAGCAACAGGCAAAACAGGAGAGGGGTGAGGCCATCCCACTTGTCCTCTCTGGAAGTCCATATGGATGGGTACCTTTTCCCCTCTGTCCCAAGGGTTTAACTCCTGTTTTCCCTGGGTCTTAAACGTTTGCAGCCATAGGGTAAGATGCACCCACAGAGCACAGGCAAGCAGAGGCTTCAATGAAACAAGGCAGGAAGTGAAATGAGCATCTCACTGTGGTGTGGAATTAAATCCTGGATTTGCATTAGGCTGAGTGGAGAGTCAGGAACCTGCATCCCGAGATTAAAAACACCACGGAGCAGCGCGGGCGCCGCTAATTGTGGGTTTACAGGAGAAAGGCAGAAACACGCTGAAAAGTTGGCTCACAATGCCACTTGCTGCATCCTAATCTCCTGGTTCCTTTCTTGCCTTGCTAATAATAAGTAAGACTAATTTAATTTTCACAACATCCCAAATCTGTGGCTCTGTGATTCAGAGACTTAATAAGATTCTCTAGCCGAGCCAAGAAAAGCTTAGTGGTTTTGAGCTTACTTTCTGTTGGGTTTCAGTTTCAGGACATTTGTGTAGTGTTGTTGTTTGTTTAAAACAAAACAAAACAAACTTGTATTCCATCAGGATTACTAGGGTGTCTCTTTAAATTATTGTATGTGTAAATTGGTTGTGCTGGAGTTGGATAAAATCTTGAGCAAAAAAAGGCAAATTTTGGCAAAATTAAAATGAGTTGTTGTGATTTGCCACACTTTTTTTTTCCTAGCTAGAAAAGAAACAAACCTATTTTGTTTCAGCCTTTTCTGAATAAAAGGCTTCGAGATTTTCCTCTTTGAAGCAAGTTTTCATTTGGAATGATCTTCAGAGCTAACTTTTGTTAAAGGGGCTGGAAAGTCAAAGCAAAACATTTGTTTCAGTCGACCCCAAATGAATTTTTTTTTTTTCTTTTGAAACTTTTTTCAGGGTTGCCAGTGAACCGAAAAATCAGTTATTCACCCAGCTTTATATCCCACATCCTGACAGAAACCTCAGAGCCCCACCGTGACTGTTTATGTGGTGCAGCTGCCCCTAAGCCCTCCGTTTATATGTTGGTAAATTATTCTGCTGCTCGGGCCGGTGTGAGACACTGAACCAGGAGTGAGTGCCTGGGTTTTCTCCCTTGGGTTAACAAGGAGGCAGCATTTTACAAAGTGTTTTTAACTCTTCTTCTCCATGGCAGGTGTTGCCTTTGCTGCCCAGGTACAGCTGCAGGACCTGTTTCATGCTAAAGGCTGTGCAAGGAGCAGGCGTTAGGAGCTGGGTTTAAAGCAGCAGATTTGAGCTCGGCTTTGGGGGTAGCACTGCTTCAAACAGAGGAGTGCAGTAATCAAGGAAAGAAAGTCCCTAATTTCAGGGTTAACCACAGTCAAACCCCACATTTAAAATGTGCTTTTCTTATGGTTACTCTGGGTGATAAATTATATATTACACGAAGCTACTGGGTTGTTTAACTCTTTTTGTCAGGGCACATTCTCTCTGTGCAGAGAATTATCTGCAGATGGCACAGGGCATTCTGGAACAACAGAGCCAAATTTGCCTGTTTCACTGAAGCTGGTGGAAAAAAGTTTAGATTAGGTTGCTTTAGAACAGACATCATAACCAGAAATGGTTGGGCCTTGCTTGTCTGGTACAGATTGCAAGTCTTCTGGAGAGGAAAGAGCCAGGCCAGATGGGTTTGTTCTGGCTGTTTATCTTAAATCTTAATTTAGGCTTAAATCTTGATGCCTCTCCCTTGAAGCACTGAAGCATTTAGAGCAGCACAAGAAAACAGGCTCGGTGTGTGCATGTTCCTGAGGCTGCAGTTTTCCCTTGGTGCCACCGTCCCAGGGAGCCCTTCCCAGCCAGCTGGGCACGTTCTGGCATCCAGAGCTGGTGCCAAAACTGGTTTTGCCTGGGCAGGGGTGCTGGGCAGGCTGGAGCCACCGTGCCTCCTCTGAGCCTGGCAAGGATGTCCTGGGGAGGACTACTCTATTTTTAAATTACATCTTTTTCATCCTCAACTTTGGAGAGCACTTACCCTGCCCCAGGTCCAGGTGTGAAATGAAGTTAGTCGGAGCCACATGGATTTGCTATCCCCCAGGAGCAGCCCAGGGACTGTGGGAAGGTTGGTTTTCCTCCCCTCCCTTCTAAGGGATGCTTCTGTTCTTCTGTTTGGCAAGTCCCAGGCCCTTGGAGCCATCACCTCATCCCCAGCACCTCTGCTCCCCACGGGGACCTGCCTGGGAGCGGCTGTGTGGTGGCTGAGCTGTGAGGAAGGTCACATCAGGAGCACGGGGCGTGGGAGGGGAGGCAGGAATAGGAGTTTCTGGCAGGAGGGAGCAAGCTGGGACTTGCCACCTTTCCAAGCTCATCTGAGTTGTCCCTCCTGCCCAGCACGTTTCTCTCCCTTTTTCCCCCACTCCATTGCCTGGGAACAACACAGTCCTGGGTTGTCCTCGCTTTCATGTGTGGGACTCCAGACTGGTGGAACCAATTCGTGGTGGAAGATTCACTGGGCACATTCTGGCCCTTCTTTGCTCCTGCAATGTCTGGTTTTACATTGTGCTGTGGCTGCCATTCTGCATCACTCCCATCCCCAGAGCCCCTGTGACACACCACAGGTGGAGAAATCATTGCTGTGCTCCTCTCTGCAGGTAATTCTGGGTGTGCTGGTGATCCCTAACCCACTAAGTCGAGGCTTTTTAATAACCCAAACTGAGTGGCAGAGGTGGTGATGAGGTGAATTAAATTTCCTTGGTTTTGGTTGCATCAGAGTTCTTCACTTGGGCTGGACAAAGGAAACCATCCAGAATTCAGTTTGTACTAAGTAATAAGCCACAAGACCAGTGAGGCCACACCGTGTTTGGGGGGTCATGTGTAGCTCTAGAGGGATGGAGGGGGTGTTTTGAACTCTGCTTAGAAATTCTGCTCTGTTGGTTGCTGTTGCTGTGTGTCTTTGGGGTGTCATCCTAACGGGGGTGGCCTTGCTGCCACCATCGTGTCTGCCAGAGCTGCATCTGAGAGGGCAAAAAGAGCAAACTGCAATCTCAGCTCTTCCCTGTCCCCCCTGCCCTGTTGTTTCCCTGAATCCTTTTCCTTCCCAAGGTGGGAGCAGCCTGGCTCCCAGAGCAGCACAGTCTGGTTCTCCCTCCCCGGCTGCGAGTCCGGGTGCTCCGAGGTTCCTCAGTGGGAGGGGCTGCTCCGGGGAATGCGACAGTGACGCTGTTGGAGCACAGCCAGCTCGGGCTGTGCCCGTGGTGTCCCTGTGTCACAGCGCCCAAGGGTTGGACATGGAGCAGCTGCTGCGTGCGTGGATCCACAGGTAACCCCGAAAGGCTTTTCCTGTCCTGGAGCTGAGCTGCTTCTCTCCTGACCCCCAAGCTCTTCCTTGGATGAAAGCTCCACAGCTGGGACCAAGTCCTGCTGCTGGAGCTGGATTGACTCTGGGCTGCCCTGGCCAGCCCCTGTGTGGTTTTCGAGCATCACTGCTGCTTCCAGTGGTAGGTATTTTCTCCTGGGGAGTATGATCTGGGTCCAGACCCTGCTCTTGCTTTTGTCCAGTGAAAGCCAAAGTCTGGCAGCTCAGCCCACCAGACCCTCCTCAAACCCTGGTGTAGCCTAAAGCTGTGTCCCCACAGCCACCAAAGGGAAGTAGGATGCTCTGGTGCTTTAGAAATGGAGTTACATTCAGGACAGATATTCTCCAAATTGAGAATAGGTGCTCCTCATCCCTGGAACTGCAGCATGTTAACTTGAGGCTAGAGAAGAGTGGCTGAGGTGACCCTCAGTCCCATTCAGGGTGGCAGAAGCAGCTGGAGAAAGAGGTGCAGGAGCAGAGGGCTGGGCTGTAAACTGACTGGAAATGGAGCCCCCCTTCCATTTGTGTCCCAAGGCAGCTGCCAGGCCTCACATGAAACTGCTGCTACTAAACTAGTCAGGACTCCAAGCCCCCCTCATCCACAGCCCCTGGCCCCTCTGGATTTTCCCAGTGGGGTCTCCCACTTCCCCCTCACATCCCTTAATTAAGGTTATACCAGGCAGATCTGCTTCACCAAGTTTTCCCACCAAACAGCAGACAGGGCAAGAAATGCAGACGACTTCATGTGACAGTTTGGAAGGATTTAGGTGGAAACCTTCAGCTGAACTAAGGTGCCACTTTGGCTGCCACAATATTAACCCCAGGCAGGCAGGAAAAGGGTGATGGTGCCTGCCTTTTTCTGCCATCAGGGCAGGGGGAAGCTGGTTCTATCCCTCTGTGCCTCCCACCCCAGCAGACCCCCAAGCAAGAAGGAGCAGGCTGTCCAAATTAGCTCTTCCAAAGGGTTGCAAGCCAGGCAGTGAAGTCCCTTTGGAGCAGCCCAAATAATCCCTCCATGCAAACAGTAAGGCAGCATGCAAGGAGAGCAATAGCTATGTTGCCCTGCCTGAGTGTTGTCTTCTAGCAAACTTCCAGGGGTTTGCAGCTTTTTTTTCTCTTTTTCCTCCCTCTCTAATAAATGCAGAGCTTGGCACAAGCACACGATCCCTGCTCACACCAGGAAAGGGGCAAGTACTGAAGGCCAGACTGTGTGAAGGAGAGGAACAGGGTGAAGGGGAAAAGGAGAGGAAATAGTCCAGGGAGAGTAGCATGAGGTGGGGAAGGCAGGGCCAAAAGAATGGAAGGAAATCCTTGCAGAAATGGGCTATTTGAAAGCTGTTCCTTCTGTGCCTTCCCCTGGCAGATGCTCTAGATCTGGAGATGTGTGGGGAGGAATCAGCTGGTTTTGGGGGACATGTTGCTTGAAAAAGGGAGAGGGACAGAGGACTAAAAGGATCCTGCTCCTGACCCCAGAGCACCTGGCACACCTGGAGTGCCAGAGGATGAGATGTGGGAGTCAGTAGGTGTGCCCAGCCCACTGCCACACGCAGAACCCCTGTGGCTGCTGTGCATGAGGCCTTACAGCTCCTTCCCCCTCCCTGGCCACCTTGTTCTTTGGAGGAGAAGGAAGGGTGGGAGGGAAAACCCATGATCTTGCTGGCCTGCTGCCAGTTGCTAAGGCAGTTTCTTCAAAAGGGAGGGGAGCTGTGGAAGGAGGGAGCTGCCTGGAGAGGAGGCAGATGATGTACGCAGGGACCAGGCAGAGAGAGGAGCCTGCAGCCACCAGTGATGGAGACAAAAGGGACCCAGGGCTGAGTGGGAGCAGGGGGGAAGGAGCCCAGAGGAGAGGGGTGAGGTGGAAAGGGGCAGGGGGAGAAGCAGCTCCTTGCACAGCTCAGCCAGGGAGCCAGCATCCCAGCAGACCTGTCTCAGCTGATGGGTGTGCTGTGGTTCACAGCAGCTCTGCGAAGCACTGCCTGTGGCAGGAGGGGATTTCATTCTCCAATGAGTTTTCCCTGCTGTGCTTCCTCTGGTGAGTACGAGATGTGTGTGGTCCAGGGAAACGAGCTGAGCAGGGCTCGCTCCTAATGCCAGTGCTGGAGGAACACGTGTCCCACGTGGATGTGCAGGTGGGAGAGTTACCCCTCCTGGCTGAGGCCACCAGCAGCCTGGTGCACAAGGGTGCTTTTGCCATCCCCTCCATGCCTCAGTTCTGTGTTTGGGTGTCTTTCTGCTCACACTGCAGAAACAGGAGCAAGGTCCCTGAAAGCTGGTGGCTGTCTGGCCTCAGCTCCCTGATCTTCCAGTTACTTGGGCCCAGAGAGAGGAGCTTGGTGTGCTTCCTGGTAGCTGTGGAGTCGCTGCCCTGGCTTGTGATACCGAACATCTGCAGAGCTGAGTGCAGACCTGGGCCGATGCTGCTGGAAAGGAACCACTGTGGTGCCTCCTCTGCCTGGACACAGGGGCACCACCCGAGGGAGGGAGGGACTGTCCTTCGGTCCCCAGGGTACCCCAGAGCCCTGTCACCTCGAGAAACAAGGTAAGCACCTCACTCCTCTGGTGTGGTGTTGGTGTGAGATACCTCAGACCTGAACCTCATCCTGCCTGTGCCGAACTCCAGCCTGTTTCCACCTTCCTCCTGCTCCCCTCACAGAGGGCTCAGAGCGAGGGCTGCCTGTGGACAAATGCCTGGAGCTGCCCTCTGCTCGGGGCAGACACTGCGGGGAGATGCTGCTCCCCACAGGGACACCCCATCTTTAAAGCTCAGAGCAATGGTTTGCCCTCGCTGAGGTGGGAAGTTGGAGGGTTGGAGTGGGTGGGAAGCTGCTCCCCTCAGGAGGGGGAAGAAGGGCTCTGTGCAGAGCCTGGATATTCTGCGCTGGAGGCAGCGCTCGCTGACAAGTCACAAGTGAGGAAATAAACTCTTAAGAGGTAGGCGGCAACAAAACCGGGGCAGCTTCGGGAGTGCAACAGCGGCATCTCCGCTGGCCCTGCCTCGGATCCGTGCACCAGCACCTGGCCGTGTCCGTACGGGAGCCGAGCCCCGGGGCCGCGGAGCCTGGGTGGGAGCCGAGCCCCGGGGAAGGGTTCGCGCCGTGGCCCCGGCTGCGCTTCACCCCTGCGAGCGCAGCGCTTGCTGAGCAGACAGAAATCCAACCCCGGGGCCGGCTTTAATTCTCCCACTTCTCCTTCCTTAGCGATTCTCGCGGCCCGTGTCCCCGCAGCCGTCCGGCCCCGGGCGGCAGCTGCTGCAGAGCCCGCGGGCCGTAACACGAGCTCCCCGCAGCCGCGATGCTGCGGGCGGGACGGGGACAACTCGCCGCTTTCTCCCGCTGGCTCTCGGTTCTCCGGAAAGCCAAAATGGAGCAGTGGCGCTCCCGTGGGTGTGGGAGGGCGGGCGAGGCGTGCGCAGGGGGTGACTCATGAGCTGAGCACCGCAGCCGGGGCCGGCCCAGGGCGCTCCGGGGCTGCGCAGGCACGGCCACAAGAGGCTGGAGCCGAAGGCGGGGTGGAGACCTCCCCCCTGGCTGGGCCTGAAAGCAAACACCAGGCACCTGGAGGAGTGGGGATGGGAGGAGGGCACTGATAAATGAAGCGGTGGATTAAGGTATCAGATGTTTCCTGCCGGGATTTAATGGCCTGGAGGACAGCGCATTCAGTGCATTAGAAGCGGGGCAGGTCCAGCTCCGGGCCAGCCTGGCCGCTCCCCGGGAAGCCGCTCACGCCCCCGGGCTGCTCGGAGCTGCAGCTCCCACCTCAGCGGAGCCGAGCATCCCCCGGCACACGGGGCAGGAACGGGCACCACGGGCACCGCTCTGTGCTGGGCAGGTCAAAAGCCTCACGGCAGGAAAGGCCTCGCACCAGGCGATGTTTTCCTTGTTCTGTCAGGTGCAGCGGGCTGTCCCTTGCCACCTCCCGCGGGTGAACACCTCCCACCCCTCCCCCTGCAGCCCTCATGTGCTCCTGTCTTCCCCTGACCGCCCTCTTTCGTGGAGGGAAAGAACAAAGCCGGAATTTATTTTAATTGTTTATTGTATAATATAAAACTACAAAAGTAAGACTGCTCATTTCCATGTACATTTGTCCAATTGTTTTTATGATTACAGCCCATACCTACATGTGAATACAGTAATCTGGTTTCAGATGTCTGTAATATTGCATAGAAAAGGCACAGCTCTAAGGTCTGTGGGAGGGGAAGGGGAAATACAGCCTTTTTTCTTTTTTTTTCTTATTTTTTCTTTTTTTTCTTTTTTTTCTTTTTTTTTTTTTTGACAATAACAAGCCCTGTTCAAACAACCATGCACTGAACATGTCACACTATTTACACCTTTTCCAGAATCTTGGCCTTTGTAGGCACTAGTATGGAATACACTCAGAACTAGATAGGAGTTGAGGTTGGGATTTTGTCTGTAATTTGTGTTTTTAAAGAGGTTCCAGAACTTGCATTAGTCTTATTTTCAGAAAAAAGAAAAAAAGTGCTTAAAAAAGAACTAATTTATTTTAAAATGTTCAGTCTCATTAATTAATAGAATATTGAAAGCAACTTGCACAGAAGCAGGATACTGAAGCCTGACTGGGGAGTTGGGGGAGAAAAAGAAGGAAAAAAACCCAAACCAAAAGAAACCCTGTAACAAGAACAAAAAGTTCAAAACATGCCAGAATGAATTAAACCGTTTGTCAGACAGGACCCATTGCGATTTACTCAATTTAATAAAGTGTAAACGTGGGATTCAAAATGATCAGTTTGAAAATAACCCAGGCTCTTACCACGCGGCGTTGAGGAAAAACCGAATTAGCTCACCCAAGGTCTGAACTTCTCCTGCCAGCGATTGCTCCAGCCGGTGGCAGCGCGGTGTTGCTCTCCCAGCTGGTGCCGGTGGATGCCTGCACAGACGGCGCTGCCAAGCCGCTCTCTCCAAGAGGGATGTTCCGCTTCCTTGCTCCCAGGGCTCCGGAGAGGCTGCGGAGCCCCAGGCCCGGCTGGTCGGACACAGAGCCGCGGGTTTGGGCTCGAAGTCGGGCTGTCCTGCCCAGCCCCACCTCCGGGTAAGGAAGTGGCTCTGGCACAACTCCTGGGGCTGGAGGGAACATCCTGCCCCCTTTCTATGGGTGTTCAGCCCCAGGGACTTCTGATGGGCCTCCCATGAGTGTTTAAAAAATAAGGGGAAAAAAATCATCTTTTCTAAACCTTTCCCAGGCCAGCAGGATGGAGATGATTGCATTTGCTCCTGCCTTCAGTGGCAGATTCCAGTAGCGTGCCAAGGGAGGCCCCTCTCAAGAAGCCACTGGGGGGGTAGGAGCCTGATTAGGATTAATTTTGAACATAAACCTGTCCCTCCTCCATGCCTTTTTTTGCATATTTCAAACAACCAGATCCATATTAGAAAAAGAGTGTAGGGAAAAAGTAATCCTGTGATCCATGCATATCCTGACTGGAACTCAATTCATTCTTTCTGAATCTGGCTCCCATACCCTTTTTCATACAGATTTACATTCCTACAAGAGGATACATTCCTACCATACATTCTGTACATGTTACAATCCAGATGTTGTTAGCTTCACAATAAAATAAATATATTTACAGAAGAAAAAAAAAAAAAGAATAAATAATTTAAGAAAAAAAAAAATCACTTCAAATCCAAAGCTCTCTTATTCTGCTCCCATCTTGTCACTTCATTGCACGTTAATGTCAATCTCCATCCCTGGTGTAGGTCTCAGAGAAATTCCATGCATGGCTGCTGTTGGGACCACAGCACAGGCCCAGCTAGAGACAGTCAGTGACTGTGCAGGGGGACAGCCACAGCTCAGCCTTCCCCAACCTTCTGCTGAGTCCCACAAATCAAGCAGGTGTTTGTCCTATGGGATTCCTGTAGGGATTCTGCCACAGGACCTGCGCTTCAGCACCAAGGAGCCACAGACACTGCTGGAGTGACGAAGTGGATTTAGAGCTCAGCTCCTGCTCCCTGGGTACAAAAACTTCAACTGATTCCCCTTAAACAGCACAGAACTCTGAAAAGAGCACTGATGGGAAGATTTGCCTAGATGGTATTTATGCAGGTGTAAATATTTAAGTAATCCCAAAAAACGGGCGGCTCCAGCCGTGCTAAGGCAAGCGCCTACCAAGTTGTGGCGTGAACCTGGTGTTGTTCCAGGTTTGTGTGGGATTGTGTTCCCAGATTCTCGAGGTGCAGGGACAGAAAGGCTGTGGGTTCTCCTGCAAGTGCTGAGGACTTGCTGTGGAACAAGGGCTGGGTGGGAGCTGGAGCTGCCCCCCTCCTCCCCACCCTCCCTTCCCCTGGTCCCTAAAACTACACTTGGTCAATGGTTCTCCGTTTGAAGCAGTAACTTCTCTCTTTAGTCTGTGTAATGACTGCAAATCCATCAGCATCCCAGTGCTTCATGGAGTTTAGCTTGGGAAAAAGAAGAAAGCAAACCCACCCCTGGGCCAGTGCTCCCCTCCTCCCCCAGCCCTGTCTCTCCCTGGCAGATGAACTGGGAGCCAGAAGCGCCTTCCGCAGCTGTACATGATGCATTTCATTTCCATTAGGAGTTCCTTCATTGCAAAAATGTATTTGCTCTCATCCTGTGTCTGTGTGCATATCTATGTTACATCTATCTATATACTAATAAATATATATGGCTTGTTTTAAAGTGCCAATTTATAAAAAGCTGCCTCCTTAAAAGGCAGGCAAGACCCAATTTCATCCATGACAAGAAGAGAGCAGAATTGACTGGATATTGCCAAATGACGTAAAACATAATTTAAAATTTCTTAAATAAATATAAAAGTTATTCCTAAAGAAGCCATAGGCATGTCAACAATATAGGTTGTAACCGGCACTCAACAACTAAAGTACCATTGGAAAACTAAAATGCCATAGCAACTTCAGCAATAGGCATGATACATTGCAAACATTTTTTCTTTTTAAATTAAATGTACACCACAAAGAACTTAGGGAAAAAAAAAAAAATAAAAAAGCTATTGGTGCAGTAAGAAGACTTCTCAGGTGTTACGAGGGAGGGGACCATGCATAGAAAGCTGTGTCTGTATATTCCTTGTAAAACGGGTCTATAAAGTGTAAAGCAGGTAACACAGTTGATACAAGAACCCAACTCTATACGAGATGCCAAGTGATGTCACACGACTGGCTCCAGTTTCAACAGCAATGGATATTAAAGCAAGTCCATCCAGTGCAGGTACGAGATGAGCTTCACTGCAGTAATACTGAAGCTGCCTTTTCAGCACTTAGCACAGTGAGGTGGGAGAGGGAAGGAGAAATGCTCCAAGAAAGGGCGAGCGGACGCTCCCAGCCCCGCTCTCTGCCCGCGCCCGTCAGTCGGGGAGACGCCAGGGAGGCTCTCGGTGGGCTCTGGGCTCGTGGCTCCCCCTCACACCATTCCCAGGAGCTCCGGGTGAGGAGGAGGTGCCGATCTCCGCCGGGTTAAGGCTCCACGTCAGGCGGGATGGGGGCCTGGCAAGGCGGGCGGGCTTGGGGACAGCGGCCGGCCCCGGGGCAGGAGCTGCGGCCGCGGCAGCGCTCAGGACCTCCAGGAGTGAAGTTCCACAACTGTTTCCTGCCGACTGCTTCACATACGTGTTGGAAAAGGACATGGCTCTAAGTTTCAGGAATCACAGTAGTGCGCAGTGGGTACAGCAGGGAGCAAACACCTGTGAAACTCCGACAGAAGCAGCTCCCAGCCCTTTCTTAAAGCACTTTTTTTTTTGTTTGTTTGCATTCAGGGAAACCGACTGCAGGCTTATTTGATCCAATTTTCTCTTTGCACCATACACATATAAAACATTACAACTCTGTATAAAAGTACAAGTGGTTCTTGTACATCTGAATTATGCAGGAACTATGTGAGCAAATCCTATCAAAATAGCTATTTTTTTTGTGTGTATAAACAGCATTTGTTTTTAGAAAAAACAATACCATAAACTGCAGAATCTGTACAAAAATATAAAATAAATTTGGGCAGCAGTTTCTAAACAGCCATGTAAATGCAACACTTAAAGAGGAGCAGGTTAATGCCTCCAAAAGGCTGAATTGCTAAAGTCAACCTATACAGGGCTAAAATGGTATTGAGATTATCTAAATAATAAAATTTTTTTACCTCTTGCAATAAAACTTATAGAAAAAATAGACAAGTATGCACATGCAATTTACAGCTTTCCCCAACATAATCCTTGTGCTTAGCTTTTACCTTTTTTTTTTCCTTTTTTCTTTCTTCTTTTTTTTTTCCTTTTTTTTTTTCTTTTTTTTTTTTTTTTTTTTTTTTTTTTTTTTTTTCCTTTTTTTTTTTTTTTTGTAATAACATAACATTGTCTACAATACATATTCTTTCCTATACCAGGATATTCGGTCTTCCTTGAGGAACCACTTTAAAAAAAATACATTAGAAGTGGTCATACATGGATGAAGGCACTCCAACTCTGCTCGAAGCAAAAACTAGTGTGATCCTTTTCTTTTCAAAAAAGGCAAGCAAGGATGCATGCACAGTGCTGTGAATCGGGGCTGGGAGGGACTATGGAAATACTACCGAGTGTATATACTGGTACTTAAAATAAAATTAAAAAAAAAAATTCCAACAAAAGGAAAAAAAAAGTTGCTATATTTCTAATATTTTTTTAAGACCCAACAAGCACCTCCATGATGTGATCCAGTTCTGTGAGATCCATTTTGAAAGGCTGATTTGGAGTTACTGGTTGACTGCTGTACGGAGCGAGAGTCTTTAGGAGCTCATCTGCTGAGACAGGAGCCATTTTTGAGGCAGCCCCCGTGGCAGACGTGCAGGGGTCAAAATCATACATGGACGTATCAATGTCAGCGAACAGAATGTCATCCAGGGTCAAGTCTGTGAGGAAACCTGTGGAAGCTGTTATCTCAAAGTTGCCAGGCAGGGGGTCCATGAGTTTGGGCTCAGCCGTTCTGCTCTCCGGGAGGCCCTCGGGCTTGTGAATGTTGGACTCGCTGGGCTGGGCTTTAGAGTCGTCGGCTGCTGATTCAGCTGCTACTGCCTCTGCGGAGGTAGGTGCTGGACAAAGCTCCTCGATTTCGTCCAAGGCTGAGGAGAAGCTGTCCTTTACTGGTTGGAGAGCAGGAGGTGGCGGCTTCGTCGGACCATCGTGCTGGACAGCCGGGGAAGTGCAAAAAGTGTCGTCCTCGAGCAGAGAGGCCGGGGTGAGGCAGGACTCCAGGGGCATAGTGCTTACCAAGTCGGCGGGGAGCAGGGGGGGCGAGGCCAGGTGGCTGAACGCCGGCTGCGCCTCGCGGAAGTTGTCGCTGAGAGGGTCGGCAGGCTGCGAAGCGGCCACAAACATGGGCCTCAAGCTGCCTTCTTGTTTGAGTTCTTCCTGGATCCGCCTCAACATGTTGTTAATTAAAACTGTCTTTTGCAAGCTTGGCTCGGTTAATGGCCTGTGGTTATAAAGTTTCATAAGGGAAATGTTGAAGATAGTCTGACGCTGTAAGGTGTAAGACACCTTAGAGGGACCATCAGTGGGAGACACCACTTTGCCTTCCAACCCATCTTCATGCTCGTCAAACTTCCGCTTTCCTCCTTTCCCCAACATATATCTGCAAGGGAAGAGAGGAGACTGATGAAGGCAGCAAAGCAGGTGCACATCTGTCCCCACCAACAGCTCGGCCTTGGCCCACGGCAGCGTGACGAGCAAGCAGCAGCCACCCTAAGGCAGGGCTCTGGTCCATCCCTGTTTAGGCATGGCTGTGCTGGTAAATGCCAAGCAGGAATTCAGACAACATCTATAATACTCATGACCTGGCATGCTTGGCAGCAAATTCCCTCTTCCTTACATTGAGCAAATACCTGTCCATAGGAGCACAAGCCACAGGCTCTGTACTGAACGTTTCCTTACATTCCCTGACTGAGGCAGTGCTATGCCTGGGAATACAAATGTAAAGCACCGAGGTTCTCACAATGAATTTCCTCTTTTTCACAGGGGAAGGGAAGTGAGGCTCAGGCAATTGTGTGTTGAGAGAAACCTCCCCAGTGAGGTTGGGAGATCCAGACCTTTGGTGCACCAGGATATAGACATATGGGTTTATTTAGCTGATCACCTAAGGACTAAACTATCATCGCAGGAAATGCAGTTATTATTCTCAGAATTAGATAAATTACAGATGAAGAAGAAGATCTGTCAAGTCTTTTAGTCTAATCCCCAAGACCACTCCGCACTACACTCTGCTGCTGGTCAGATGGCAGATTTTGAAGGAAACAAAGGGGATTTTATCAAACTCTCCCCGCTTTATAAATAATTTCTGAGCTAAGATTAAGTGAAGCAGTTTAGTCCCCAGTGCCATCTCTTCCAGGATGTTTCAGAGCACCTGGAAATGCTCCTCTACACAGCACAGTCCCAACCTCATTTTGTCACCATTACTTTTGTGACACTGAGATTCCCCCACAAACACAGAGGAATGAAGGAGTCACTGAGCTGTGACAGTAGCACGACCTAACGTTATGCCATCTCATTTTCCCAGGTAGAGTGGTGAGGTGCTGGAGCTCTAACCTGCTCACTCTTTCAATATGATCACAAGCAGTTCCCTGTTCATTCCTGTATCCCTCCCTCCGTTTAACAAATTCTTCTGGCATGAAGAATTCTGCCTTTTTTAAAGAGGGGGGAAAGAAAGAGGGGGAAAAAAAAGTGGAAGAGGCTTTCTAGCCACAGGTATTCAGAAAGGAGCTGCAACAGCCATTAAGATTTTCACCCCAAACCTGACCCTTCTCACATTATGCAGCTATCATATGGGAGACAAAATTTGCCTTCCTTACTTGAGTACAATTCCCAGTCCTCCTAGTGGGGTTAGTACCTGCAAAACGACTGCAACTAGGCAGGTCTAACACAGTTTGATGATCACACACCAGTTCAGCAGACAGACAACGTAGTTAAACATCACCAAAAAATGACTGACAAACATTTAAGAGCAAAGAAATCCTTGGAAAGCAGAAGAGGGGGCAGAAGAAGTCAGGGTTTCAGTGCTACAAGAAAGCATTTTCTTGGTGGTAAGTCCAAAACCAGATTGGGTGAAGTGAGCCTCTTCTGGTTAAAAGTAAGTCCCAAGTCCAGATAATTTTCTAGCATATTATGCAATTAATAAAAGAAAGGCGGGGGGAGGGAGCAGGCTGAGCAGAGCTGAGGAACAGGTAGGCTGCCATCCAAGCTCCTTGGCCAGCTACCAGCAATTCCTGCGCCTGGAATCTCGGGTGAACAAAACCTCTGAAATTTAGCACTACTGCCGAAGTCTGGTTTTTCTCTGCTCCCTAGTGTCACTTCCATGGACTGCTCCAGAGCTGTGCACATGGGTTTGGGGTGCGAGCGGGGGGCTTTGCTATTGCAGTGTTCACAGTAGACACATTTCCTTTCCCTTCAGACAGATAAGAGCAAGAAAGGGAGGATCAGGCTAGCAAGAATTAAAAACCCTGCCCAATTCCAGCACGTTTTTAAAGCAGCAAGGGGTTAGGAGGAGAGTTAGCAGCTTTTCGTCCCTTCCTGTTATCTCCTCCCCCTGAAAAAAGACAGACTCTGTCCTAAAGACATACCAGCGCTCCTTCCACAGTGCTCTATTTAAAGAAGACATTTTTAAATGGCTTGGGGACCAGAAGAGTTTGAAGTTTGTCAGCCTCTGCCAGGAATGTATAAAAACATTCACTGCACAAAGCAAACCTTTTCCCCCATGATAAAGAAAACAGCCCAGGCTCCGTTCCCTGTGCTCAGTTATTCATCATTGCCAGGTGACGCTGCCAAGCATTTCCACTGGGCCCATTTCCACCCAAAACTGAGGTGCTGGTAGCGAACACATTTTTAAAGCTGATCAGTAAGAACTATGGGATCATCACTAAGTAAATACTATGATAACCTCACTACGTCATTTTCCAGGAAGCTCAGAGATGATTCAAGATTTCCTGTATGTGCGACCGTCAAGCTTTTGCATCTCACTCGATCTTCACATAGCTTGATTCAGAGCTTGCCCTTTTAAAAGACAGAACAGATCAGGCAACTCCAAATCTCACCTACTGGCTTTTCAGCACAGCTTTCAGTTTCCTTTTTCCCCACTAATACTCTCTGAAGAGGGTTTAACCCCTAAAACACCGAAGTAGGATGTCAGCCTAAGCACGGGGGGTTTATTCCACCAAGGAGAGGGCTCAAATAGGCACTGCTAGACTCTCAGCTTTATAAAGTTTTATTTTATCCCCTTCTCCTCTGGCGTGCCAACAGGAATTGTAAAGAATGTTTTCCTCCAGGTTCCATAAATCACTTCATTCATGCCAAGCGAAGCAAGGAGGTGATATCTTTTTAGACCAGCTGATAAGAGTTGGTAAAACCAGACATGCTTGGGGGCTTGAAAGTCTTTCTCTGGCTCTTCATAAAGGAATTTCATAGTTTCTGACCACTGAAGCTTAAGACAATGTTGCCTGCTTGTTCTTTACAGCTCAAGCCATCTCTACCCTCCTTCAACCAACTCGTTTCATGCCTGCATTACAGGGATAAGTATTGTATGTCTTAAGACACTGAATAACATTTTTTTTTAAAAAAAAAGAACACTGTACAATACCAGCATTTGATCTGAATCAGTTCTGTTCATCTCAAAAACTTTGCTCCTAGCCTTTCCAGCCAAACCTGCTGCTGGAAAAACAGAAATTCCAAACTTAAAAGATCAGCTTGACCAAAGATCCCTACAAAATGAGACAAACACCTTTCCAGGTGTCAAAAGAGAGTTGTCCATCCAAATAATACAGCTGTGACAGGGGCAGCCAGACCAACACCAACCCACCCAAATGTGGCACTGCACAGGCAGAGATAAAGGGTAACGCGCATGGAAGGTCTTTCATGCATCTATTTTGGCCGAGCAGCAACCTCAGCCAGATGTATTTCTGCTGCATTTTCACCCATTTGCTGAGCATAATTTTGAGTCTGGGTGTTAAGAGTTGAGACTGGACATCACTTTGTTGTTGTTGTAATAAAGGGTGTTGCAGGTTTTGGCCTGCCAGTGAGTTTTCAATGTTTCTTAGGTATGTGGAACCAGAAAGCTGAAGAAAGACAATGGAAAATCTGCACCTTTCTGGGGGTTGGGGCAGAGGGAGTTACTTGGAGATCTTCCCCAATATTATCTACCAGTCGGCTCCAGCTCTGGAAGACCTAGAACCAAAAGCTAAACCATTGTTGCTGAGAAAGATTCTACTTGCTTTTTTGCCCATTTAGGGCGATCACACGCGCCTCAGCGCCAGAGAAACCCTAGCATTGTTTGGGAGTTGTCTTTTCTTAATTGAAAAACAAAAGTAGTATATTTTTTTTTTTTCTCATTTGCTGTCATTTAGCTTTCTTTTATTGGCTCTGCATGCTCTTCAGACAGAACTGGAAAAAAATGCAGTTGGGGCTCAGTGGAAGAGATAATCAGCCTGGAGCGGATGGTTCTCTGGAGTCAACCCTCATCGATTAAACACAGAAGAGCTTGTGCAGTGCCTGTGTCTCTGAGCCCACTTAGCAATGAATCCTTTGCTCTCTGGAGGACAGAGGTGTGTGTAGATTGTGAGAGGAGCACTGTGTTTATTGACTGTGCTTCGGACACTTCGACACCGCCAGACTATTTCTGAAGTCTTGAATAATCGGTGTTTCGGCATAGAAAAGTACCAGACAAGTAAAAACTGAGAGGAAAAGTGACTTTTCTCACCCAATAATAATAAATAACCTTTAGTTTTAATTCATGAGGACTTTTAACAATTAGGTTTAAAATACCTCTCAAGACTGAAGGTTCATCTTGGAAATCAATTCTACAATCCACTAGGCCCTCCCTGCTCATTGAGACAGACAGAAGGGGGGAAAAAAAGGAGGAGGAATTGAACCCCAAGAGGAACAGCGGAAAAAAGTTTTGAAGAAATCACATCTCCACTCACGGATTTACGCCATCCCCTCAGTCAATCTAGAGGATGAACAGCTTATTAGAGTTGAGGTTACTTTTAGAACAAACACCACATTGCTCAAAAAGGTAAAAGCATCAAATCCCTGAGTCCACAGGCAACCATTCCTCTCCAGGCAGCCGAACACCGAAACACAGGTGTGAACCACAGGGGCTTGTGCAAGAAGAGGAGTTTAAAGCAGGACCAGTTACTTTCTGAAATCTCAGGTAATTAAAACTACAGGGGGGTAAAATAGGAGAGAAAAAGAAAAAGGCAACCTGGGGGAATTAAAATAAAATGCTACTTCACACATGTGCATGAAAAAGCCCAACAAAACCCCACAACACAAAAGCTCCCCATAAGAGCCCCCCAAAGTGCAATGAGAGCACTGAATTTATACACTTCATTCCCCTAAGTTTCACAAACCTCAGATGTAAGTGATCCTCACCAGGTTTTCTTGGAGAACCTATCCAGCGAATTATGTAAGTGCTTTCTCTGTCACTTCTGGCATATGAAATATAATTTTCCTCTCCTCCATCCTTCACTCCTCATCCTTGAGGGTTCCATTGGTTGTATCCTGGCCCAACGGCAGTCAATGGGTGTTTTGTTACTGACTTCAGCAGAATCAGGATTTGGCACAGATAGCTGTAGGACCAAAATAAAAAGGCCTTTTATGCCAACTGGGTTCAACTGGCAAGACAAGGGCCAGATCCTCTGAGCTAACAGAGGCAGGTTGAGCTGCTGTGAGGTATTTTAGTGCTGCTGGACCCAACCTGAGGGACCACCTGAACTTGTAACCAGTCTCCACAGCTTCAAAGTATCTGTCCCTTAGAGCTACAAAGGCAAAGCAGTAAACTTCTCTCTCCTTATCCGTTTCCACATCCTCAAGGCCACAGCAGAGAAAGAGAGTGGTCACATCTGTAGAAGACCCCTTGGGGCAGGACCATGGGCTCACTCACTACAGAACGATGCTCCTTGGCCTGGAGGATCCTGGCAAAGCACAGCAAACCTGCCCCAGCAGGTGGAAGCACAGACATCTGAGAGCACTGGCACCCTCCTCCCATTCAAAGTGACAAAGGAAAAGCAGAGGGGAAGGCCGGTATAAACCTGGCAGCTTCTCCTAGCCTCGCTCAAAACAAGGGGGAAAGCTGAACAGCCCAGGTGTTGAGGTTTAACTACAGGGCTGGAGCGAATAAGCAGCATGGACTTTCAGAGACAACAGCCAGAGCTTGATGGAAATCGCCCCTCCTTGGGGATTTCATCTGCTGACACCAGTGTTTAAAGCCTGGCACGGCAGCATCCCCGGGAGCTGGGACAGCCTGTTCCATGCAGAGCTGCACGGCCACGCTCCCTGTGCTGCAGCTGGCCTGCAGGGTGTGAACCGACCAGTAGGGACGGGGGAGTGTTCTTTTTTTATTTATTTTATTTTTTTTTCCCCACAAGGCTGCTTTCTCTGGATCTGAGGCACTTTTTACATGTTGGAGTGTATTGCATCCATGTTGCCTGGATAAAGAGGACTCCTGACAACGCTGCCTGGTAAGAATTGTGTCTCATGTCACGTGTGGGTTAGGAAACAAATCCCACAACCCCCAAAGAGAGGTAGAGGGAATGGAGCTGTGCAGGGGTTTCTGCCCTCTCCAGAGCCAGTGCTCAGACATTCCGTATTTACAAGGTTTGTTTTCCCTGACACATTTTACATTAATTCTGGCTGCCCTTTTTTATATTTTTTTTTTAACTGAGTGAGGTTTAATAAGCACTTACAAAACTCTCCTTTAGAGAATATTAAAAAAATTGGCCTCCTGGGCAGCTCTCTGCTTCCAGAGAGTACAGGGGATTGTTTTTATGTTTGCAAGTCTTCACTGCAAGGCTGTCAGTGCCAGCAGTAACTGTAAGTGGCAGGTATTTCTCACACACATTTTACAGGGACCTAACTCTTCCCCATCTCCTGTGGTGGATGGGTAAACCTCAGCTCTTCCAGAAGAAACAGAGAAGCAAGTAAAGCTCCACAGAACCCCACTCCTGCGTTTAGCAAGAAAGGCAGCTTCTCTCCCCCTACAGAAACACAGCCTTTGCCCCCTGCTTTAGTCATTTCACACAGAGTGAAGAGTGAGTCAAGAGCAGGGAGCAGGCTGAGTGACAGGGGTCTTTTCTCCTCTCCAGTTAAAATCAAAATAAGAAGGAAAATCATATGTGGGTGACTGTTAGAGGATAATCTAAGCAGAAGTTAGTTAGGGACTGTGCAAGGAAACCTCTGGCAAACAGGAGACAACAGAGGAAGCTCAGACTCTCCTTTGAGAAGCATCAGAAGTCGTGCAGGTCTCACAGGGTTTGCCTTTGATACTCGGAGCCTGGAGTCCCCAGATCCCCAAAGGAGTGTCCATGTTAATCAGAAAGTAAGGTGAAGCCTTCCCTAGCAAATAAGCAATGCAATTATAAAGCCAGTCAATAGTGTAACGCCAGCCAACGTGTTCCAGCGATATTTTGAAACTGTAATCTGATCCTACTGTTTCCATCCTCGTGCCTTGCCTGCTCTCCCTTGTTGCATACTGTACTATTTGAGGCCCAGAGGGCAAAGCAAGCTCTTGCTGTTTGTTCATGATCAGAAACTGCATTTGGAGCGAGAGCTCTGCGTGCACCGCCCACACCACTTTCTTGAGAGTTTCTTAAACTTGCAGCCCGCCGAAGCCCTGCTAGAAGGATCTCTGCAAAACAACCAAAAACACAAACTCCACTTCTGCCTTCATTTTGCAGCTTCTTTTCACCGCGCTAAAAAAAGGCAAAGCCGCAGTCTAAGGCAATCTCTGACTCTGCAGTGTGTTAAGCCTTGCAGGAAACATATGCTTCTATTAAATTGGAAACAGTTTCTAATGCTGTCAGTTTGCTAAATGTAACATGTTCCCCTGGAAGAAGTGGAGCAGTTTTAATGTTTTTGACTAACTGCACACATCCAAACAGAGTACGTGTGATAAAGCTGGAATGGGCTCCAATAAATATAGCTTAGAATAAATTACTGCCTCATTAAGTAATTGTTTGGAAAAAGGACAGCAGGTTTTCTAGATTACAGCCATGTTATTAAGGGTGTTTATAATATTAGGAATTCTATCAGGGTAGCAGAAGTTAATGCAAGTTTAAATCAGAGGAGCACTTGTTAGCTTGTTAAAGCATTAAAGACTGCCCTGGCAGAACCAAAAGGTGGACAAGACCACACAGGTTCTGAGCATGGAAAGCCAGCAAGGCACTCAGCAAACCACTGCGAGGCTGAGGGCAAGAGCAAAAGCCCTGAGCAACTCTGACAACTCCTTTTCAGTGCAAAGCATGAGGGAAGATATACCTGGGTAACACACCAGGGTTGAAAAACATTTATTCGATATTCACATACAGGAAGGCAGTTGTCTTTACTGGAAAAAAACAGAACAGGTTCAGATTGCCCAGCAGAACTAATTTCTGTCTCAAAGATGTCAAAGCCAAAATGCCAATCCTCACATGTTCTACAGTGCCCAGAAGATGCAAACAAGCCCCCAACCTGCCCTTTTTTGGTCTCGTCCTTAACTGGAAGCTTTAGCAATCACACTCTCTACAGTTGCCAACCCTGCCACAGCCCTTCACAGGCCTGGTGCAAACATGGCCCCGCTGACCACCAACCACCTGCTTTGAGCCAGATCAGGATGGAGTCTCCCCTTCCCACTACCAGGAGATGCTTTGTTAGGGTTACCTACAGAGGGCAGAGAGATTTTTCCAGAAGCTGGCAAAGCTACCCTCATCTCAGGTCACCTCTGTACCAAATCTCCTTTACATTCTTTCCCAGGATGGCTGCACACACCGTCTACTTGCAACAGTGCCTGAGACACCCCCAGGAGCTTCCTCCCTGGGGTTCAGCTTAGCTGGGCTCTGTGCCTCAAAGATCCACCAAAAAGAGCTGGGCTGAGGCTATTTTGAAATTTGGGTCTCCATGTGGCAGTGCTAAGGAAGCAGCCAGTGTGAATTGAGTTCTGTTGTGCTGTGAACACATGGGCTCAGCACTCTGCTGAAGGACCAGTAGCTGCTTTATACACTCGGGCATCAGCAGCAGGAAATCAGAACTGCAGTAAAGCAAACCAGGCACAGCATCGGGCCAGATCCTCTGACTTTACTGATTATTCAGCAGACTCTGCTTCTTGTCACCCCAAAAATATGCGAGGGCTTCTACACACAAGCCTCCCTGGGATCAGCCAAGAAGCTCTTTTTGCTCCACACCACAGTTTCTTCCCACAAGTGCAGCACTCCAGGTCTCCTTGCAAGGAAGCAGGAGGTGCCGGTCCCACAGGGAGGACCACGACACCATGAATTCCCGTGTCAGCGGGCACGGAGCCATGCTGGAGCCAGTGCACACAGCTCCATGCTGGGAGAACCAGAGCCATCTCCTCAAGAGGTGGAGCAGCAGCAATTAAGATGGCTGTGTACTGCTCCAGGGCCCAGTTCAGCCAAGGCTGCCTTCCATTCCTTCCCACTGCAGAGCCAGCAGGCACCGGCAGAGCGCAAGTGCTGTCTAAAAAGAGACACCTCGCTTGTAAATGAAATTCAAAACAACCTGAAAGACCTAGAACAGCTACCAGAAAGTGACACAGGCTGGGAAACACACACACACTCCCTTTTCACTGCTAAAATTACACGCCTGTAATGACAAGATGCTACTGGTCAGGCTCTAAGGGAGAATGATGAAATAGCCAGGCTGGCTGTGCATCCCTCCTCCCCTGCACTGGCGCACAGAACAATGGATTACGGCAACGTTGTGTTGTACTGTAAAGACATCTCTATTGGCACGCACGTGTCACGGGCTGCCTGGTATTTTTAGTGTATGTAGGGACTGAGCACTGCAGACCCATCTCCACTGGACCTGTGCAATTCCTGCAAAGGTTAATGAGAATTGTGCGTGCACCCACGAGAGACGAGACCCCCTTCGTGTATAATAAAGGAGAGAGTTTTTCTCACCTATGTATAATTACTTTGTTTGAATCCTATCATAGCATCTTTTCCCCGAAGAGACCTTGTTTTTCCCCCTTGTCATAGACCCTTAATAAACACGTGGAGGGGGGGAGAAAACCCCCACACTACTGAAAGAACTGAATGGTTTGCCAAAAAGTAGGTTATTGCTCTGAAAACAGTGTTGAATAAATTATCACAGTCAAACTGAAAAGCAACGAATGGCAGGAGGGAAGAAGAGGAGAAGGGACAAAAAAAACCCTCTGAAGAAATATATACTGCAAATGCACCATACAAATCCCAGCAATGACAAGTCATTTTCATTTCAGGCTTGCAGATTTTATTTGCTAACCAGTTTCACACTGCTGAGAGTTAAAAGAAAAGAAAGGTGTTTCCCTAGCATTTTTTAAAGTAGCTTAAACAGCACATGAGTTATTTTAAACACTTTTGTTTAAATGAAATGAACACAACCCTGCAAACAAAAACATTCTATGAAAAAGAACCCACTCAGCCTGCAAGTTTCTCTTAAAGAGGTGAAAAAGTTGTTGGGTATTTCTCCACCACCACCACCAGTGAAAACAAAACAAATAAAAAAAAAGTAGTTAAAATTTGACATGAAAGTTTGCTCAGATGGTGTTAAATGATGTTGGACAAGACGATAACTGCTGGCCTTTCAGTCCAGTGCACTAAAGCTCTTGCATTTGTTGAAATACAGCATATGTTTCCATGTCCTACAAAGGAGCCTTCTGAAAACAGATTAAAGGGAACTTTGGCCAGTCTTGAACTATTCTCAACCTGTAAGAGCTATGAGTTAGAGACGAAAGAGATTCCATTTTTCAAGGCACCTGCTTGATTTCACAATAAAAAATACTACACCAAAGAGTTGTTCTTTAAAACAGCTACCATGGGACCCACGTCTCTTCTATGTGGAGTAATTTAAACATTTTCAAGTAAATAATTTAAATTCAGATGGAGACACCCTTTTAACAACATATTTTGACAACATGTGTATTAAGTCTGTATTTCGAAGCACGTTTAGGACAGGTTAACACAGAACAAAGAAACTTAACCACAAACTAAGATTTTGGATATTGGGAGTGGAAAATGCAGAAGGAGAACAACTCAGGAAACTTTCAGGAATGTCTGAAACTTTATTTCATATTCAGTCAGGCACAACCCATTCACCTCATCATACCCATGATAGTGTTATACTGATTTTCCCCACAATTAAAAGTCTCCTCATCCAAGCATACATATATCACGTGTGTCCCTCTGCCAGCAAGGGGAAGCAGAGCAGCGACAGGAAGCTTGACACTGTGTGTCACACACACAGAAAATATTCTCTCTCTTGTATTCATTCACAAGCTATTTGTGGAACACTTTAGTTAGGGAAGGAAAGTGGAAGGCTTGTTTAGAAGAGCCAATTTCACCAAGCAGATGGAACAGGAGGGGCTAAGGGGGAGCCAGGTCCCAGCAGGGTAGCCCAAGCAGGTTATTGGACCCCTGGGAGAGGCAGCATGGAAGTAGCCCAGTCAAAATCCCTTTGACTGCAGCTCAGGCTCCCAAAGCCTAAGGCACTGCTCCACCACAGGGCCAGGAGCAGGCACGAGACCTGACCCACAGCAAATCAGACCATGCCAAAAGTGCTGAAATAGAGTGGCTTGTCTCGCACAAGGCCCACAGAGCAGTGAGAAAGCAAAATGTAACCACTGCTGTTCAAAGAAAACACTGTGGTTTGCACACAAACGCTGGTCTCCTATCTTGATGAAATGTATATTTGAAAAATATGCAAATGATATGCATGCACATGGATGGGTACCTACGGAAGGCTTTTTTCCAAGGGAGAAAGAACGCCTGTAAAAACACATGAAAAGTAAAGTTTGCGGAGGCACCGGAAGATGATGATGATGTATTTCTGAATTAGGATTTAAAACTTCATTTTGCAGCTACCTGAAGTTAAGACAAAGCTGCCTTTAGGCATCTCAAACTAGTCAGACCTGCTATAGCAGTTGCACAGTCTGCTTCAAATATGCCCTCCACGCTCCTTTCAACCTCCACCCCAACATATATCCGCATAGTTTACCTCCAATCAAGGGTGGTTCTTGCTATAGCGCAGTTCACTCAACCTTATTGCCTGCCTGGCACGACAGGAGGGTTTCTTAAGACTGATGTTACAGGCTACTATAAAAAATTGTTTGAAAACAGCCAATAATTGTCACATTTCCATTAAAGGTGAGTGCGGTTCAAACAGTATAAAGGTTTCTGGGGTGGGGTGGAAAATCTGGCATCAAAAAAACAGTTTTAATTGTTACATCTGAGGAAGTATTAGGGCAAGTTTAGATCTTTCCACCACTTCAGGGCTCCTTGAAAAAGGGAACTTCTTTTTTCTGCTACTTCCATAAGCTGCCCAGTTGTCAAAATAACATTAAAAGAAAACAACCCATGTTAGAACTTTTCTCTCTGTATTCTACCATATTAAGAATTCAATTTTTATTCTAACTTCACTGGAAACAAACTGTCAGATGAAATCCAACACACCTTACTGGTGTGAAAGCAAACAGGTTTTGGCTTCTAATAATTACACAGGCTGAGACTCATGTCATTCAATGCCACATAAAACTCAGTTCCAGAGTGATATTAAGGAGAAATTTGTCTTTAAAATCACTGGTACTCAAAACACTGATCATGTTATACAGGCTGGGAACTTCAGACGTTCTATGGCAACATCTCTGATTTTATGTACCAAGCTGAAGAGGTGTAGTGACTTAACCAGCACAGGAGGGCACCAAACCTGGCCCCTCATTTGAAGAACAGTGGTCTGACCTCACCTAAACAGAGGGCTCTGAGCAGGGTTTTAATTTCACTGCAGCAGCCTGAATCCAGTGTCACTCTGATTTGGTGGTGTGGCTGCTGTCTCACCTGAGCTAGATGAGCCTCCGCCCTCAAAGAAAGGACACATGAAAACCAAAAACTTGCTCTCTGGTGACTTGACATTTCCTTCGGCCCTTTGAAGCCTTCCCGTTCCTAGTCACAGCTTAGAGCCCTTTCTGAAAGGCCGATAAGGCTGCACCCAACACCCCTGGAGACTGCCCCATCTCTCCCTTGGAAATGCCCCTCGAATCACGTCTCCCCCACCCTGAAAATCCCCTTTTCGCCAGAGGAATGTCCCAGCCAGCACATCTTCACAGCTCCTCCCGGGCACTTGGCAATCAATGACACCCAGCATCTGACATGTTCACCAGGAGCCATTGGCGAGGCAAACATGGTGGCAGCAGTTTCTGCCCTGCACAGTGACACACAGTTTAACACCCACACAGCCAAGAGACAGGGCAGGGACCCCGCTGTGACACACACGAGACTTTTTCTCCCACTAAACCTCTGCTGCCTCACAGCCACACGTTTGCTTTGGACCTCAGTTTGGGCTTCACTTCAGCACACCCAAGAGCAACGTTAGCACGGCATTTACAGGCCTTGCCTTCCTCACTCGTGTTGAACAGCCAAGCATTGTTATCTTATTTTTGTTATAGTGTTTGCATTGGTAATGCTGAACAAACCTGAAGCCTCCACTACAGCAAACACAAAAATTGACTCTGTTTATAAAAGAATAAAAGAACTAACACATGTTGAGAGTCTCTCTCCATTTATAGAAAACAGGCACCTCTTCGTGACAGCAGTTTCTCTGACTGATGAAAAGTTTAGAAATCAAAAGAAGTGGCAGAAAACATGCAATTATATACCCCTGAAGAAAATGAATACTGTGCTCAGATTGACAAATTTCATCTTCCACAAACCATTAATTAGCAAAAGATTCATCAAGACTAAAGATCTGTGCTTAGTGCCAACCTGCTTACATTGAAGCTGGACCTTGCTCTCTCCTTTGAAACACTCCTGATCTTTGGACTTGGTAACTGAAAGCTGCTATTTCTGGCACTGATTCGTGTGCATGTTAAGGAACCACTGCAACTGGAGCTGTCTCCTTGTGAGCCAGTTACACTAAAGAGCTGAGTTAAAAGAAGGTGCCTCTCTTGCTACCTGGCCCTTATAAGAAATAGATCACCAGAAGACTACTTGCACTTTCAAAGTACTGCATTCTCCTTGTTTGACAGATTACACTTTAAGATGTTACATAAAAGCAAAAATAGTCACAAATACTTTGGATCACCTGTCTAGTGTTAGCACTGCCAGAGATGAACTGTGCCAGGAGTGCTTTACATCAGTGTGAAGAAAGTCAGAGTTCCTAAAAAAAATGTTTTCCCAATGAAATATTTATTGAAAAAATAAAAGCAGCTTGTGTGAATGATGGCAAAATCCTTCAAACTAGATACTGCACAAAACCTGCTGTACTTCATGGAAGCTAAAAAAATAAATTTTGAATATGAAGTTTGAGTGTTTCCTTGCTATTAGGACATTATCTCAAAGTCCTTGATGCCTCTCAGGCAGACAATCTGAGCACTTGATATATTTATGTTATTATTTCCCCTGTGAAACTATTTCATCTTTCCCATTAAAAAGAGCAGGTGTATAAAGGAACACAATTACAACTCTTAATAAATCAGCACCTACAGATGTATTTAATGCTCTTTAAGAATGCTTCATCTACAGACAAAACCTGAAGGACCTATGGCTATCAAGTTTCTTTTTGTTTGTTTTCAATCAACTTCAGAGAAAAAGAAATGAGCTTGACACAAAAATCAAAGCAGTGTTTTAATATGCACAAAGTCTAGCTTCGTTCCTTAGCAGTCCAATCCAGTTCCTGCAGAAAAGGAGTGGGTGGTTGCTGCTACCAACTTAAATGGAAGCAGGATCAGTCACGAGAGGAGGAATATCTGGAGCTGTTACAATGGATGCTGCAATATTTGCCTGAACAATGGAAGTATTCCGAAGGACATGCTCTCGGATACCTGTCCAGCAGCACAAACTCCTAATCCTCCTCCTGCCTCTACCACCACCCCTAGGTCATCATGTTAAATCAGAGCCCAAAGATACCATCCTATTATGTAAAAATGCATGTACTTTAACTTCAGCCAGAAAGGGCTATTTTCAATTTACCCTGCTAAATCAGTTGGCTAATTTCTATAGCAATCATTTTATAGAAAACACAAGTCATTTTTATAGTTTGTTTTACCATGTGAAAGCTTCCTGTGCCCTTAGATGCAAACTGAGGCGCCTCTCAATTTTTTGACTGTGAGAAGTCCATAAGGACACAGGAACCTTCACTTGTGCAGATGCATGCCTAAAATTATCCGAATTAGAAAAGGTAGAAAGCGTTGTTTGAACTCACACACATAAGAAGTGTTCACTCATTTGAGCACAAGCACAAAACTGGTGTTCAGGGCAGCCAAGCCCTCTCCCACCCGTTTGAGCAATAATTCTAGAGTGGCCAAATCCAGCACCCACTGACGGCAGCGAGAGTCACCCTGATGACTGCACCAGGCAGCAGATGAAAAAGCCTGGATTTCCCTGCTCCCGAGAGCCTTGGATCTGTCTGAGCACACGCCGCCACACGCAACAGCTCTGGCGTGCTGCACTGAAGTTCGGGTAAAGAAGCTGACACGGCCCCCCCCGATGGAGATAAAATGGGAAAATTCGCTTTATTTTACACCAGCAGCTGACCCACAGCTGGAAATCCGCCACCAAGGGGCCCACTGGACAGCACACAAGCCCCTCCATAGATTTCCAACTAAAGTGGCCCTGGAATTTCCAGCTATGTTTCACAAAATGCAAGGAATTACAGCAGGTAACTGTACTCCTATTTTCATGCTTAGGAAGAACTTATTTTTCCAGATCCTGATGTGAGTAAAGCTGCCAACGCTCTAAATCAAAGTGGCACCGCAAAAGGATTTTTTTTCAAGCGTTCATCCACCCTGAAGAAAATCCTAATAAATACACGTTTTTGCCGTCGCTTCCAAAAGATGAACCACCTTACTCACAAAATCCCCCCCAGACGCCTGTCTCTCCGTGCTGGCGGTGCTCCCAAGGAAGACCCATGCGCGCTATTGCTCAGGGAAAAGACAGGCTAATCCCCTGCCCTAACACCAACCCCTGAAAAGGGCCAGGCAGCGGGGCCAGCCGGGTCCTGCCCAGCCATATGTCAGCTTTGCTACAGCGGAGTGAAAGTCTCCCCCAGGCCCTTTTAGCTCTCCCGGCACTACAGCATGCACTTTTCGGGGTTCCCCGAAGCCCTCGCTCTCGCTGGGAGAACGGAGCCAGGATGCAGCCCCCGGCTCCAGGGGCTCCTCGGCGCACACGCGAACTTACCGGGGTGGCGCGGCTTTCCTGGCGTCGGAGGGAGCCCGGCTCCGGAGAGCACAACCGGCCGCACGACCGGGGCCAGCACAGCCACCTCGATAAAAAAGTATATTCCAGCTACCCGCACCTGCTTCGGCTCGGGATCCCCCCGCATCGGCGGGGGAGGGGGCGTATTTTAAGGTCAACTCCGCCGCTCTCCCTCCTCTGCTCATCTCAGCACGAATCCCTCCCTCCCCCCTCCCGGAGGAGAGGGGGAGGATCCCCGCCCCGGGCTCCTCTGCCCGGGCACCAATTTAAAGGTAGGGATAAAACAAGCCCCGATGACTCGCAAAGCCAGAGGGGGTGGGGGACTGTCGCCGCCCCCTGCCTCCCCCCCCGATGCCCCGCAGCCCCCCAGCCCCACTCACCACATGCAGCTCCACCTGAGAACTAAAGCATGGAGAGGGGGAGGTCGGAAACTCTCGCCCTAGAGCAGCTCCATATGTCGCTCCTCGCCGCGCCGCTCCGGGGAGGGGCCGGGTGGGATGCGGAGGAGGAGGAAAGGAGGAGGAGGAAAGGAGGAGGAGGAGGAGGAGGCAGGAGCAGGCGGCGTGAGGATTTAAGCCTCAGCTCTGCCCCGGCGGCTGCGATCACGCAGCATTATACAATGGAGGAGGAGGAGAGGAAGGAGGAGAAGGAGGAGGCACCACCAGCCCCGGCTCCCAGCACTTGCCGCCAGCACTGACGACAGGGGCGGCTCCGGCGAGCTCCTCACCCTCCGGCCCGCGTCAAAGCTCCGCCTCGGCCCCGGCCTTCCTCCCCCGCCCCCCCCCGGCCCCCGCGGCTGCTGCTGCTCCTCCTCCTCCCCCGCTCCGGCTCCCCGCGCTGCCCACGCGTGCCCCGGCCCCGGGCGGGTGGCGCGGCCCCCGCAGCCGCCGCGGCTTCCCCGGGGAGAGCCGGGCCGGCACAAAGGCGGGTGCCAGCGCGCCCCGACCGCAAATATGACAAGTATCCCTGCTATCCGGTGGCGGGGACCCGGCCGGGGCACGGGGCTCTGCCAGCCCTGCTCTCCCCCTCCCCCCCTCCCCAGATTGTCCCGCTACAACCCAAAATTCTCCCCCCGCACCTCCGGTCAGCCCCCGGCCTGGCCAAGCAGAGCCGGGGCGAGGGGGCGATGTGGAGAAAGCCCGGAGCGCTGCCGGCCGCCCCCCGCCCCGGGACCTCACCTGGGAGCCGAGGGAGGCGGCGGCCCCCGTCCGTGGAATCCTCGCTGATAATTTGGGCTGTGCAGATACCACCGAAGCACAAAAATGAGGCCAAACGGAGATGTTCGAACGCGCGAAGACTTGGGGGAAGGAGGGAAGCGCTCGCCACCAGGCGCTATCTGGAAAGAAGATGATTATTTTAAGTCACCTCAATGAATGTGTTTCCAAAGGGGCTGTAATCCCAGCCGGCGCTGTTAAAGGCGATTCAAACACCTTATAGTTTTGGCTGTAGCCCCAGCAGGCATTTCGGATCGTTCCGGCCTTTCATGTTCCACCAAACCGGTTGTACTTCGGGACAATAAAGCTTTAACACCTAATATAAAGGCGATTATTAGTCATTAATACCACAACTCGTTTAGGTATTATGCTCAAAACGTTCTGTAATGATTTGTGATCAATCAAAATGATGGTCTTGCTAGAAACTAAGTTCCATTTTCAGTTAGAAAACCGAAAAGATAAAAAAGGATACTTCTAGAAGAAAGGTTTCCTTACCCTGGAAACTGTATCTGACAAAAATCCACAAAGGAAAAACAGCACCAAGTAATTAAAATAGTGAATCTGCCAAAACAAAAGGAGACCAAGTGCTGATTTTATGGATTCTTAAAATTAGAATCGAAAAGGCCCCATCTAATTGATGTTTAAACACCAGGACTAGCACTTGAGCACTCTGCTGAACTCACTAAAAAGGGAGGCAAGGGCATCAGATCTTAAAACTGACGTTTTATTTTGCCGGTTTGGAGGCCTCAGCACACCTTTCCCTTTCCGCCCGTGCTATCAGCCATTCCTTCGAGGAGATCCAAACTCTCTCATCCCGTATGGGTGGCACAGAGTTAACCCTAAACCAATCTGCAAAGCAATTCACGGACCGTTTACTAGATTTTGACGAGTGATTCGCGAATTTCCCAGGAGCTGGCAAACATTAAAACCAGAATCTCCCTGGCTGGATACTTTCCAGCAGCAAGGCACTGAAATTTGGTTCTTCTGCCTGGGGAAACAAGTCTTTCCCTGAAATTACCATCATCACAATAAAATCACTAAGTAAAAGGAAAAGGTTCAGCTTCTTTAGGGCCTGAGTGATACCTGTTCAGTGGGCTTCTGCCTATTCAAAGGCCACGCAGAATATTTGTAATACTTGCACATTGTTGGCTGGGTTGTTTGGGGTTTTTTTTTTTTGCATGCCAGATTCAGTGAATTTCAGGGCCCCATTCCGCCCTCCTTTACACCAGATTTGTAACACAGCGGGATCTGGCCTTGCGCAATTGCGCCGTGGATGCGCCCAGCCGAGCAGCGCCCGCCTTCCGGAGCTCAAAGTCCGCAGCAGGTTTACAGTCCCCGTGCCTGGGTGTGTGCACGCTATCACCGGCACCAGAGGCACAACCACAAACATTTGCTAAATAAGCAGCTGGGCTCCAGCCCGATATGCACAGCCCTGATCTTGCCATGTTACACACTCGGCAGGAAAAAGCCTGAGCCTGTGTCATTCGAGTTTTAAATGCTTCTGACTTCGCTCGGTTGCTCCAATTTTACACCAGCATAAGAAAAAGCTCACCGCCCCTTCTGTTTCCTACTGTAACTCTCCCGAGTCTTTCTTGGCAGGAGTTTATAGTCACGCTGTAACTCAGATTGTGCCTCTGAACACAGCTAGTACAACCTGCATGCACACTCAGAAGCACTCCCAGCTGAGCATAGGTCACGATACGAATCGATATGAATACAGCTCCTTCCTGTGCTTCATGCACAGCACAGGCTCCGGCGCGGCGGGACGAGGTTGGGCTACACAAGGAGAGTAATCCCGCTGCCGACTGCTCCTCACATGGCCTCACACCTGATTGAGAGAAACCTTTCTGGCCAGGAAAGTCTGCTCTGCAGCTCTGGAGCGGCCTGACCAGAAGGTGTTTGCAAGACCCAAATGCAGTTTGCCCGAACACGTCAGTAAGCGTGGAGAAGCAGCCTGCAACGGAGCCACAAAATGCTGTGCTAGGAAGTGTGTCGGCAGAGCTTTCCAGAGCCTGTGGGAGCAGGAGGGGGGAAAAGCCTGAGTGTCTGCAAGGAGGAGCCACCCAAAATGCATCCCATTTCAGAACCATGCACGCATGGGCTTCCCAGGGAGCAGTAGCACAGGTTTAGTTGTGCTGCCATAGCCTTGCCACAAGCCCTTGAGCTGCTCACATGTGAAGATGACACAGTAGAAGAGAAGGAGCTGAGCTGTGCCTTTCTGCAGCAGTACCTGACGTGGGCTGCAGGCACAGCCTGAGTGCAGCCCTGGCTTCGAGCAAGGATGGTCAAAGCCTGCTTGGTTGAGGCCCGGTCTCATAAAGATCATTCAAAAACCACCCCTGCATTGAAGATAAATAAATGAACGAGGTAATAAACGAACAAACAGAAATCAAAGACTGGGGAGGGGGAAACACACACTGAACTTCATAAATCAATTCATTAGGAACACTACAGACTGCCAGGTAATCTGCCCATCAACATGCATGCTAATTAGGAAAGAGTGGCAAAGTTTGGTGCTCTGGAAAATTGGCATCCCTTAAATTTTTCAAAAATAGAGGGAGTGAACTGCTTCCTATGCTTCTAATTGCATCCTTGGCCTTTTCCTCTCTGATTCCAGTACATATGAATACTATGAGATTTCATCAGTTAATTGTTCAACACAACTTCATTTTCTCCATGGATGTCTTTGCTTTGGTGCATGCAGGAGCTGGCAGGCAAACACCTAATACTGCCCCCCAGAGCAGACAACTTTTTGCAGATAAAGACCCCCTCAGCACTGGTAACTTGGGAAAAGCTAAACAAAGGGCCTGCCTACAGCCAGAGCTGCTCGTTCCACTCGAGCAGCGCTCCTCACAGAGCAGCCAGGCTCTCCTGGGTAAGGAGAAAGCACACTGCAAGCAAATGCACGATTAAACACTGCTCACACCTCGTGCTGTCTCCGTTCAGGCTCAGCACTGACCTCTCAGAGTAGGGCCCTTCTTGTGCGAGGCTCAGCCACGAATAAAAGCAATTTCCTCAGTAAAAAATTGGGGTGCTGCATTACTGCAGTCTGTACATGGGCAGAGAGGGAGCTGCACCTGGGAGCCAGGCTGCTTTCCTTGGGATTTCAATGGCTTTTTCCTCTTTTTTTTTGCTGGTGCAACTCTTGTACTCTAACAAGGCTGTCTCATGTGTCCCAAGGCACAGGAGCCAGTAAAAACCAAAGGAATGAATGCTCCACCCCTTCTCACTCCAGCTTTAGCTCTTTTTTCCCCCCATCATTTTCTGCTTTAGTTCATATTTTTCTCCTTTAATGTTTTTGTAGCAGTAGGAGAAACACCATTCCCTAGAATGCATAATATGCTTAATTATCATTCTCAGTTAGTTCTCCAGGAAAAAAAAAAAACCCTACAGGAGAAATCAGTTTAATTAATGAGTATGACCAAATGCAGCCTTAGTTCTAATGCAGTATCATATATTATATGTCCAGTTGGGCAGTTGATCTTCTTTGGGTAAAATGAACAGCGATGCAAAAAACGAGCGAGCTCATGAATCAATATTCTGAGTGCAAGTAACCCCTTTTGTATAGTTATTCTAAGCTTCCTACAGATTTTGATGACAATGTCAGTTCCCAAATACCGCTTTTGGCTTCGGTAACGCAGGATCAGGCCTGTTCAGTCTAGTAATAGGAAGCTATTGCTTGGCAGTACCAAGGGTTGTGCCACATGGTAAATTTGTTAAGTAATTAAGAAAAGAAAAAAAAAAACCCTTAACTCCAGGATAGCTCTCAAATAGCCATACCAAATAAAAATCCCCAGTGTGTGCGAACAATGGGAGTAGCAAGGTTTCATCTGAAAGTAAGATTTGGTGATTTAGATGCTTTTTAGAAGGGCTACTCTTCACATACTAAATTATTAAGGAAATATTATGGAACAGGATTATCAGGAAAGAAAAAAAAAGGCAGTGTGCATTAGCTGGCTTAGTCAGAGGAGGTTTTGCTGCATTCCTCATGCACGGAGATGACTCCCTTCCTCTGTAATTCCCTGTGCACTCCCAGTTCTCTGGAGACTGTTGGTGTGCATCATCCTTGCTCCAGCTGAAAGACTGTCCTCTGACAGAGGTTCAGGCTGCCTATCATTGCTGTATATCTCCTCACATCTTTCTGCCTTTTTATAAAAATCTGTGTTCCTTTCCAAATCCCATTCAGGCTGCATCCCCTGCAAGATGTGCTTCATTCCTGGCCCAGGCCAGACTGTTCACACTGGCACTGCCTGTATGGCACACAGGTTCCTAAAACAGCCTCCCCTTCCCAATCCTGCTTCTTGTGACACAGTGAATTGTACTCGGCACTGAGCTGAGTTTTAAACAATTTCAGGCTGCTTTTCTTTCCCTTTCAATGCTCACTCTGCAGCCTCTATCAAAAGCACAAGTCATTCTTTTCGGGAACACTTGGTTACTTTTTTGAAGAGAGGCTATGCTGATGTCCTGATATTCATCTCATACCATGACCAGTGGATCAAGAGGGGAAAAAAAATCTGCAGATAAAACCAAAGCCTGTTTTAGAGCTGAGGAGGGAATACTTCTAATCAAGAAAAACCACAGAAACGGTGGTGAAAAATAGAGAGATGTCCAGTCTTCAGGCCTAATTAACCACTGGTGTAAACAGATGTCGCTGCAATCAAGCCAGAAGACTTCAGGCCACCCACCAGTCTTGTGCACAAACCCAACACGAGCCTGAAAATCTTAACAACGTGGGGCTGTCAAACATGCAAGCCACACACATCTCAGCACAAAGCTTGCCACCACGTCCCCAGTGCTGAGGGACCACCTGCTCCTTGTTCACCAGGGGAGAGCAGCTCCACTGCTCTGGCTTACCCTGAGCATTGCACAGGCTACAACGCTTTCCCTGAAGCAAAGCTACTCCTACAAAGCTCTCTGTGGAGCCACACATTTCTGGAGCACAGATGCTTCCCCCCCACTTTTCCAAAGCACTCTTGAAACCTGAAGCAGGCCTGGGTGCATAGGCAGGTTGGAATATGTTTAGCACTGCTCAACCCTGCTCAGATGCCAAATGCTTGATAGACCAAAATGGGGCCACCAGTGGGGTGACCAGAGGCTTTTAGAAGAGGATCTTCCTGCTCAGATTTGTTGCATTAAAGCATTATACAACAGTTACAATGAGTTTGAGGCTGGGAGGGCACAATCAAAATGGTGCTGTGGCTACAGTGCTGATGTAGAACGTTACATAGCATTTCAGTATGTTATGCAGGACTTAAACCATGTCACTGGAGTTAAACATGTTTGTGCTCAGATGCATTACCAGAAAAAAAATAAAAACCAAAACCCAAGCCAACAACAAGCTATTTCAATCCTTATTTATATGAAAATATGAGTTAATACATGGACATCCAAATGAATGTCACCTATAGCTGCTTCTTCTGGCTGGAATACAAGCTGTAAAGCACATTAATGCTCCTACGAAGATTTAGGGGCCTGGGCCCTATTGTTTAAAACTAGCTTCTACAGCTTCTTAGAACCTCTAGATTCAAAGAATGCTTATCAAGATAGAGGCATATTCAAAGTAATTCAAGTTTGGAATGATAAATCCTTTCTCAGACTGTTCCAGGTGCAAAATTCTTTACAGACAATGTTTATCTGTACTCCTTTTAGACAAAGGTTTCTGAGGGTCTAATTTTAAGTAAACAGTGAGTGACCTACACCACTTCTTTTAAAAAAAAAAAAAAGCAAAAAGCCAAAACCAACAAACCCCAATAAAACAGAAGTTGAATCTGTAGGGCCAAATTCAGAAGAGGAAGAAAAAAAAAAAAAAAAAGAGCTGGCAGAAAACCTAGCACAAGAACATCAAATGTAGCAGCATTAACTCCCACTGCCATTCTGTTCCTCTACAAATAATTGAAGATCATATAGAACTGAACTCATTGAGTCAGTGCAGTGAATGCACAAATCTTTCTCTTTTAACCCTTCACAAAATGTGTAACTTCTTAGATTTTGTGCAAAGAGGCTATTAAAAAAAAAAAAAAAAAAAGACGGAATGAGTACATCAGATGCTTTTAGTGACTATGCCTGTGGTAATGATTCATTTTGTCTTTCTACATTCCCTAGTGCTAGCACGGCTAAGAGTCAGCAGAAGCTCATACTGTATATGCAGGTAAACAAACTGTGGGTGATGTCTGCATTTCTTAACTCTACCTAAAACCACCCCGTAACCATCAGAAATGCATTTTATCTTTCTGAAGAAAAAGGGAACTGCACAAATTTATCTAGGTTCTCCTTCAGCCTTTTTTTTTATGTTCTTTCACTTTAAAAGAAGCTGCTCGTTTATAGTGACCATTAACCAAAGGCTAAAAGAGGTTTACACCTAATTAGTATTCCCAAGTAAGGATGAAACACTAAATCACTGCAAACCCACCCAGCATTTAGGTCCTACCAACAGGACAAAGAAAAAAAGCTGGAAATCCACCATTTATCATCAGAGTCCCCTTCCTTTCACACCTCTTAATGGTCTCTTTCTTCCTCCCACTGGCTCTGAGGTGCTAATGTCCTTGAAATGTGGCAAGGGTCTAGAACAGGGGAGGGGCAACTCTCCTGCCTGGTCACACCCACATGACATGGAATGTGTGGGCATTTCCAGGGGTGCAAAAGAAAATAGTAGGAAAAAGAAATAAAAGAAATTAAAAAGATGTCCTGAGCAGGGATGGCATAGAGGTAGGGAAGAAGGTGTTGCATGTTGCATACAGCTCCCTAAAGCCTATGGTGGTTTTCTGTGACCGCCATAAGCAGGTCATAAGCTCAAACGGTAATAATTGTCCCCTTTTATTTTTATTTTAGCCTTGGTGAGGGGGCAAAACAGAGACATAATTGGAGTACAGAGGGGAACAAATCAAGGGAAAGGAGCGGACCCAAGAAACAAGGAAGGAAGAGCTGCATTCCCATTGATGGGGCAGCTTCCAAGTCCAGGGTGTTCCCTTGTTTGACCTCTGAACAGCAGGCAGGAGAAGAAAATAACACGAGATGTATCACTGAGGCTTTCCCTGCTTCTTCTCCCAGCCACAAACTTTCCCAGCACACGTGGGATGGGCAGAAGGCTCCCAAATCCCTCTCTCACAGAGATCGGCTTTCCTACAGAGGTTAAACTTTACAAATCAGTTTCTATCGGATTCATTTGTAGAAGGGAAGGTGCCAAGCACTGAGCCATAGCTGCTGTCTGCAGAGTGAAGTACCTGCCCACCCAGAGCAGCCAGCCCCAGGTAGAGCAGAGAGAGGCACCAGCCCTTTAGCAAGAGCCGGGCAGAAAGAGGCACCCTCTGCCAGAGGCTCACCGCAAGGGACCGACCAAGGCAAGGAGGGATGGTTGTCCATCTGCTATCACTCGTGCCCCAGTGCATTTTCTAATCATCCACACGCAGGAGACGTTCCTGGTGTGTTTCCTGCTAAGCAAAAAAGTCATAATAAACCCCAGTAACTTTGCTTGCTTACTTACTACCTACAGTAGAGTTAACCTTCACGTTAAATATTTTTCTTTTTTCCTCTCAATCTGCTCTTCTGCTAATTTTATTGTACTCTTGCTGGATTTTCAGCCCCTGCCACAAGAGCAAAAGAAGTTAGGCAGATGTCAAAGTCTTGATAATTTGACTCAGCAGACATACCCAAATACTATTGCCAAACAGGTCAGCATACAGAAACTTTTTTTTGCTGGCAGTGCTTTTCAAAGGAAACTCTTCCTTCTCTGAGCAGCTGGGAAAGTGCAAGTGCCTGCTCCTTACCTGATTTGTGGGGTTCATAGAAAGACCTGCCCCCAAGAACATCTGTGCATTACTCCTGCCAGCAAAAAGGGATGCCTGGCATTTGATGGGTTTGTTTCTGTTTTAAAACCAGAACAACCTAAACCAAATCACCTCTGTTAGAGAAACATTGTCATCCATGAGATATTCAGGTGAAAGACCTCAGCCTCCTAAGATCTTTTTGCGAGTTGCTGCAGCTGATGTGGGCACAATAATGAGAAGGAAATGCACTTGTTGTTTTGAACTTCACTTTCTTTCATTTAGCAAAGATTCCCCTTAAATAAATGGAAGTGAGGAGATCTTGGAATAAGCCTTAGCAAGTTTTAATCACACTTTTTCTTCTTGCAATCGAGCCGTCATTCAGTAGCTAGGTGGTTCTAAATAAAGAACTCTAGTCAACAACAGGAAATAACTCCCACAGAAAAAAAAGGGCAGAATACAAACTCGCAGCAACTCTCGTACATAGCTCACAACGGCCTTTTGTTCCATGCGCATTAAGTCCAAAATCTTTACTTTTCAGAACATGTTCTTACTCCAAGTAATTAAAACTTATTTTTAACTTGTCGCAAGTACAGATCCCTTCCTTGCCTTCCTCCCAAAAACATCATGTTAAGAGTCAGAAAATTACAAACTATTCCCATTTTCCCTCTTTCATTTAGTAAGTATGGACATTATAGGAATGCCACATGATGACCAGGATTTTAAAATCTACCGATGGTGGGGATTTTATCTTCTCCCCACCACTTTTTTTTCTGTCAAGGGGAGGTGCACTGTTGTGTTCTCAGCTGCAGTTTACATCCTTCACAATGTTCAAAAACCACTGCATGTTCAGAAAGCACAAAGCACCTGGTCTGTGGGAGGGGGATAGAGGAGAAACCACACATCTCTAGCCACTTATTAAAAAATCTGGGTAGTGTCTACAATAATCAGCTTTTAAATTATACAACACATCACACACAACAGGCCAATGACTGAGCACAGGCACCAAGCACAACATCGAAAAATGCACAACCAAAATCCCTTAAAGAATACACTGGTTGATTCCATCTGGCTTTGAAAAAGTGTGGTTTTAGTGTGCCAAGGGGGGAATTTTAAGATGGCTGCTGCTTGTTGGCTGCTATGGATAGGTCTCTGCAGGAGGTGGGAGAGCTTCTTTAGGAACGTTGCTATCACTTGTGGCAAGTATCTTCTGGAACACAAACACAGATATAGCAGATTTTAGTGGCCAGCTGATTCCAGCATCTCTCCATCAAATCACCTGACATGGCTCTGTCACACTGCAACTGAACTGCAAAAACAATTTCCATTCTAGAAATAGAATGAATTCTAGAAATAGAATAGAATTGAATTATACAGCTGCAAGAACCAGGGTTACAGTTCCAGGCTGGATTTTTGTCTCTGGAATATGTGCGCTGGCTCAGTGTGCATGTGTGTATACTGTGTGATCGTGTGCACATGCAGCCATCAAAAGTTTACACAAAGAGCAAATCACATTTGCTTCCTAATGCACAATAAACACACAGGCTAAAGCAACTCCACATTCAAATCTAGCCCCAAATGAGTGGTTGTGTTTTGAAGTCCTCAACAGTGGGTTCAAACCTAATCTTGCAATTATAGCCTTTTCTTGTTTAGAAAGTAGATGTCACTGCTGACAAATTCAGACTCCTTCTGAACCTTCAGAAAGGAATAAAAATTAATAAGGTAAAGTATCCCAGAGCAGCTGTCCCACTGTTTCCCAGCTCTCACCCATGAGGTTAAATACTACAGCGATTTCACTGGGACCAGCACACTTTAAAAGATGTAGTCTCTGTCTTTTTCTCTCTCTCGCTGAATGATATTTCTGCCCACATGCACTGACACATACCGTGTCTAACAAGGCTGTGATTCATTTTCAGTTCTAGTCATGCTCACAAGTGATGCAGTGCACTAGCTGTGCCTTCAGGATCTGCGTAATTTAGCTTCATTTTCTCTGCCCCCACCCTGCATTAAGTGAAGTTCCAACAAAGCCAAGTCATCACCCACCAACTCCCCCTCCCACCTGCTTGGGGGATGTGTACAGCAGGAATCTGAATAATAATAATAATAAAATTAAATTAGTTTTTTTAGAAAGAGAGAGGAGGGGATGAGAGCTTGAGAAATATCATGAATTGTTAGAAAGCTTTCTAACAGTGAATAATGTGAGTGAATAATGATAATGGGATGTATACTACCAGATCACTGAAGCAGCTGTATCAGTCCTGAATCATCTCCCCATACACGTTAAAAGCAGCACTGTATCTTGCATCGTGAATATCCTGCAAGTTCATGCTAAAAAGTGATTGACAGTAAACCTGAATCCCTGATTTATTAAGGCAGGCATCTCCTCAGCCTCTCCCACGGTAGCCTCGTGGTGACCATTCGCTGGTCCCCTGCCCCTTGCAGTCACTTGGACCAGACGCGAATGTCAGCAGGAGCCGTCAGCACGTCCCAACTGCAAACCTCCTGCACTCAGTGGCCACCATCCATCACGAATTACACACGGTGGTTTTGTGATACAAATTACAAGCTGCTTCTGAGCTAAACTCCATGTATTTGAGGCATGAGGCCAAGCTTGAACAAAGTGAAAGACAGGCTTTTTATTTGATAAATCTCATTATCTCGCTGGCATTCAAAATTCATCTCAGACACAGAAATGCATCATAAAGTAGTTCTCTAGTTACTTGGAAGAGCCAAAATGCTTTAACATGTAAGTTAAAAGGTGTTTACACATCCACCACACTAACATTTCTAGCTCTCCTCCACCTTCAACCTGGAACTATGTTTTGATGGAACAGAAAACTTGATTTTCTAAAGAAAAACAAGTAAATCACATTTTTTCAGGAAAGATCCCTAGACAAAAGTGAGTCACTGAAGACTCCTTCAAGCAGATCTTAGTGATCTGCATGACTTCCTTAATCCCTGGCCAATGACACAGGATAAAAGGATTTAACACCAAAAGCTAGAAGGCACTTCAGCACTACAGGTGTAATACTGAGATGGTCCTTGTCACCACAGATTTACAATTAACTAAATGAACACATATCGCCTTTCTTCCTTTACATCTGTATGGTGGGAGCTTTGCGTAGGTCAGGCAGAGCCTTCCAAGTTAAGCAGCCTTTCCTATTGCTGACCCACTCCATCCATGACCAACGTGAGCATGCCAGAGTCAAGATTAAGTTCCCTACTTGCTGTAGAGATCCATCTCCCTCTGTTCCTCACTCCCCAAGTGCTGACTCAGTTTGACCATGCAGCTCACCAGTCCACTTGCTGGCACATCCCACTTCAGGTCCTGAGAAAGAATCCAAGAGGGCACAGAATTTTGGGCTACTAAAGGCTTGTCCAAGCCTAATGGTTGGGAGAGATAGATTTTGTCTCTCTGCCTTCCCATCAACATCCTCTTTTCTGCCAGGACGAGCCTGGGCTGATCAGGAGCTGAAGAAAAACATTTCCTCAAAGTAATTTGTTCCTGATCCATTCTCCACCTCAGAAGCCCCCAGCTACACCAAAGGAATGAAGGAGTGACAGCCAGAGAAGGGCTGATCTACATCTCTGATATGTAACACACATGACAATGAAGGAACCAGGTCATCCCATGAGGCTGGTATCATGAAGGGCTCTGGGAGCTCTGAAACATTTGGAGGATAATTCCTGGGGCTGGATACTCGTTGGGAGTAACGGGTCAGGCAAGGAAAGGAGCGGACTGTCATTTCAGCAGAAGGGCTACTGCCTCATTTTGCAAATTGAAGAAATGAAGCACAGGGAAACTACAGCCTGGCTTATTGTGGAAATGAAAGTCAAGGCCGTGTGTTTTGATTTCCTGAGCTCTCCACACAAGTCCAGCCTTCCTCATCCACGAAGTCATGCTGTAAACATCCTCAGGGCAGGGCCTACACCTCTCATTTGCTTTATGTTTGTGGCTTCCAATCTTCCACAGTTTGCAGATCCCTTCACGCTTTCCAATAGGGCTGTGCACTTAAACCTGCTGACAACAGGCTTGGCTTCCCTGGCTTTCCTGCACATCTTGCACGTAGCTCGTGGATCCTCGTGAGTCTGTTTTCTGTGGCCCTCTGCAGATTCCTAGACCCCTCTCTTCCTACCAATCCCTACACACCACAAGAGCCAGCAGCAGGCATTTTCAAAGTGGCCCTAACTTCATCTAGCTGTCCTAATTTGAGACAAAAGCACAGAGCTTCCCTGTCATTTCAGCATTTCCCATCTCAAGGTATGGGAGCTGTTGATCTCCCACATGAAAATGCATTATGCTGTCAGCCCAGCCTAAGGGCTGTTATTTAATTTACTTGAGGAGGTAAGTGAAAGCCCCTTCATGCAAATGCTTACAATGTGATCTGGAAAACAGCAGGCGTAATTAGATAAAATGGCAGCAAAGCCCACCAGGGAAATAATGTTAATTCATGAGGATTTTCCTCTCTACCTCCCTCTCAGCAAGGTTTGAAGCCAAGGAGGGGAAGAAAAAAAATAAAAGAAAAAACCAGAATGCTCCTCAATGATCTATCAAGTAGGAAAACAGGACAGCAACCAGTGGGGTCATCTAGAAGATGCCTCTGCATGACACCCCTAGCAGGACTGGCAGCTCATGCTTCTAAGTGATGCAGCACTGAAAGCAAAAATTGCTCTGTCACTCTCATAAATTAATCTGAGTAGAGACATAACAAGCCATCACTCCTAAATTTCACATCATCTCCTGACCAAGGCCTAGCCAGGCCATGGAGATTTGTCACATGGGAACATCACTGCAGCCCCCTGCCCCCACTAACAATAACAGAACTCTTTTGCAAGTCTTGAAAGAAGATCTGGCATTTCCAACCCACTCATGAATTCTTTCCCTCAAAAATATCCAGGAAAGGGTTCTGACCAAATTGTCACAGCATTGGTGGTAGAGGGGATCATGAGGACACCCCGATGCCAGCGCATGTGACACTGATCTGATGGAGAGAAGCTCTCCCAGTGACATCAGGAAACCACAGCTCTGTGTTTCTGCTGCTGCTGCCTTCTCCCTCCCACCTAGAAGCCAGCCAGGAAAGCCACCTCCTGATTGCTGACCTGCCACTACCAAAATGGATTCCAATTAGCCAACTCACTCACGGCTATTAGGAAAGAGAGACATTTTTTGTTGTTGAGTAATTACTCCTCATGAAATGGCTTACATCCCTAGTTGATTAGGTCACAACACACTGTGAACAAATTGATGTAACAGAGATATCTTTAACCTGATAAATTAAGGCATACTTTCTCAATATAGAAAGCTTAATTGAAGCCATGCATGGGGTATTTACCAAAGGCATCTAGAAACAGAACTGTAAGATGCACAAACAAACAATGGTTGAGATCCAAATACAGCAGCCCATACACATCCAACTGGCATTTTTATTGGTGGGGGGGGAAAGCCAGTTTGTCTGCTTACTGTGAAGATAGTAAATGACTCAAAGTGAACAGAGTAGTTTGACATCAGCAGTTAAGTAAAGGCAAAATTCAGGTAGTACATGTGAAAGAAAAGAGATCTTGTTTGTTTGCTTCCTTACATACCTTCCCCCATCTATGAGAGGAGAAAACCTTTTTTTTTATTTCTAGTCACAAATTTCCTTGCTGAAGCAAATAGAGATACACAAAATATATAGAAAGCCTGAATAACTACAGAGTAAATGTGCCACAGCAAGGGTTCCCAAAATACAGCCCATGAAGTACCTCCAGAAGAATCTTGAAGTCTGCCTGGGTTGTATTGCAAATAAGTTTGATTACATTTTCTCTCCCTTCACCAAGTCCTAATCTTTAGTGTTCCTTCACAAATAAAACTTCATCTGCCTGGAGAACAGCAGCCCATCCACCATTTCTATCAAGTCACCCATTGTAGTACACTGGTTTATTTAAAACCAAACCCAATTGCCCAAGCCTGTAAATACCAACTGCTTCCTGAATTTGGGACTTGCCCATCTATTAAAAAGGAAGCCGTTCACTTTACAGACCGTGGCCCTAATCTTTCAAGCAGTTTCACCCGTGCTTAGCAGGAGCACGCGAGCGCTTCGGTCCAATGTAAGCATTTGCTGAAGTGAGGCCAATGTTTCCTGTTGTAGTTAAAAGCACATTATACAGCGAGGATGGAAAAATATGTCTGCGACACAAAATCAACCCTTCTCTTCCCATTTCAGGATGAGGGGGTCGGGAAAGCACTCCCAATGTAAATGTATGTGACAAGGGCCTGGTAGAGTGAGTGCCATGAACAGCTTTATACTGTGCTGGCTTTCTAAGTCGGGAAACCAACTGGGTGTCATTTAATCTCCCAGATTAAAATCACTTAGCGAATATTGTATTGTTTCAGTGCTCTCGCTGTCAGAGCAGCGTTGGGGGCCTCGCCGGCGCTCTGCTGCTCGCTAACTCACCACTAATGAAACCTCGCGCGGGAGCAGCTGCCGGAATCTGTGTCAAACTGCATCTGGCACCCATCTATCTTCCAGCCATCTAAATTCACCTCTGAAATCATACAAAAGCAGCCGCAGAGCTCCCTGCAGCCACTCCAACACACCAGGCTTTGTCTCATCAAGCCTGTTAAGCAATTTAAAGCAATTTATTTTTTTAATTTGCCTTGTGTTTTACAGCAGCAGCTTTCACAGAAGCAGTGAAGAAGTTAAGAAAAAAACTGGGGGGGGGGGAAGGAAAAAGGTGCACCCTTTTCTTTATTTTTTTTTTTCCTTTTTTTTTTAAAAGGAAAAAAAATAAAAAAGCCTGTCAAGCTCTCAGTAGACTATCATTAAACCAGTTTTGGCTGAAACTGTATGTTTAGGGGTTTTCCAATGGAGACACTCTGGTGCCTGCAACACTCAGACAGGGAGGGGAAGCTTCTATACAATTGTTGAATTGTTGTCATGGCTATTAAATATGCTGTAGCACAAATACCCAACAGAGCTGAAGGTTTTTCGTGTATTGGCTCTGGAGAGGTATCAAAAATACTGGTATTAACTAGCAGATAACTGAGTTATACAAACACCAAATAAAAGATTCAGTCTAAAGTTTTAAAAGGTTTATTAACTTCATTCCAAACCTTTCCCCCCACCTCCTCCCAACTGGGGCTTACAGTACTCTGTAAATTAAAAATATTTTACATTTACTGTAGCAGCAATTTAACTGAGTCTCCTCTAATGTTTGGGGTAAAACTGTCTCTTCTCTCTGCATTTTCTGCAGAGGACAGGAGTTTTGCTCCAGAGTCTCGTTAGGCTCATGAGTGGCAGTTTGAGAGAGTGGCACAGTAAAGCCACGACTTGCTGACTAAAACAGGTCAATGAAAAACAGGCTAGTGACTGAAATTGAAACTTCTCATTTCTCTCAAGAAAAGGGTATATTGTCAAGATAGAGTCTAGCATGTCTATTAAGCAACTTTCAGCTGTGCTCAGCACAGCAGCACCACAAGCTCCCCAGCGCGAGAGGAGGGGACGCGGCCCCTGGCACAGGCCCTGCCGGGACAGACGCTGTCCTCTCCACACCAGAGCCCAGCCAGCTGCCGGGAAGGAGCGTTAAAGAACACGGAGTGCAGAGGGCAGGGGATGTGCTGGGCTCCCCTCCCAGGCTGAAGTTGTCCATCCAGCCAAACAGGTCATGATGCAGGTCTCAGTGACACCCAGCCATACAGCATGGAGGACTCTAGGTGAGTGTGCCAGGCCTTCCGTAAAGGCAGTGGTGGGTGAGTTTGGGAGGCGTTTCCTAGACTGAACGCAGCAAACTGCGGAAGGAGCGGGAGAATCAGGATCTGTCAATCCATCTAATTAAGGAGCATTTTCCCCACGCACATTCATACACATCTCTCCAGGCTATAGGGCCCTCATTTCTTGCCTCAGCCCAAAACAGACTGACTGTATTTTGCATTTCTATGACAATTTGTTCTCAGCATTTCTCAGGAAGAAGCACAATGTACATGTCCTATGAAAATGATCATGTGCTTGTAGATACCTCTGTCTCTGCTGCTAATTCCATTGTGCCCATCCACTGTGCAGCTAACCTTTTGCAGCAACTGAAAGAATCTGAAAAAAAATGGAAGCATGCTCCTTTCCTGTGAGCTTCCCAAAGTAACCACTGCAACAAGAAATTGCATTTTTGAGCAAAGGCTACTAGTCCAACTGCAGACATTGCTGCTCCTCTACACACAAACTAAAAAGGAGATTTAGATATGCCCTGCATAGGGTCACTTTAAAGGGATGTCCAAAATGAAATCACCATTGCTAAGAGGCTGAGCGATTATCCCGGGCAGACCCCTCCAGCCCTCAGCTGAGCTTAACAGCAGGACTGACAACAGCCCCAGGATTGTGGCCACCAGGAAAAGCCACAGAGATCGACAATTCATTTTTTACAGGCCAATGGGTTGACCTCTGGGCAGCAGTGGAACAAGTCAGCATAAAGGTGACAAAGCTCTGTATACCATTATAAATCATCCAAACCAACCAGCAGAAAATTCGTGTGCTGATCATGCTAGCTTATACCTCTCCTCTTTATTTTTTCCCCAGTGTAAACAGCTTCCTCTCCCCCATCAGCTCCCAAGGCCCATCTGGAGGAATCATGAGGGGCGTTCTCACATCCTGCTCCCTGAAGAAGCCGGTCCTGCTCGCTGAGCGCTCACCAACGTCACGCCAAGGGATGACGCAAGCCATGACTGCTGTCCAGGTGGTGGGGTGTGACCTATTTCTGGGCTACAGGGGTTTGGTTTGGGAGGAATGTGCAATGTCTGGTGATGGAGGTGGGAAGAGGAGAAAATGGTTTTAAGAAAGTCAGGAATTGATCATATTCTACATCTTAGCTCCATGTTTTTAGAGGGAAGTAAGAGGCCAAAACAAAAGCAGTGCCCCAGCCTCAGGATCTTAACATCAATCTGTAGTGGAATTAAGAAGGAGAAAGAATCCCCACGTAGGAAGCAGAAATTTTTCCTGCTTACAGAGCTAACATGTTCCCCAAATCTGGTTTCCTTAATAGTATATGGCATCAAAAGGAGAAATACTTTAAAGACACAAAGACATTTCACACCTCCCCTGCCTTCCAACAAGCACATTCATTCAAAAACAACCTGTGCAGCATCACTACCAGGTGTCTCAAGTTTTATGCATGAATAAGCTGTCCTGTAACTAGCACAAATGTTCATTTACCAAGTGAAGTATTTCTTCAACCATTCAACTCTGACACGATATATGCAACCAAATGAGCTCCGTAGCAACAGGGTAAATTTTCACAGCTAATTTTCCCTCTTGCAGGGTTTTCTTTGGCATTGGGCTGAAGCATCATTGGTCTGCTTGTCACTTGATGATTTTGCCATATTTTAGAGTAGCTATGCTGACCCAAAAGGACACCAGCACTGTCCTACACAAACAAACAGTATTTCAAAATTTACAGCACTGCCCTCAAGTTGCAGTCCAGAGGGCATCCCACCGAGGTTGTGAAGAAAAGGGAATCAAATGCACTTGATTTGCACAATGCACAGCACTCCTTTAATTAAAGGAGACTCTCAGTAGGTCTGTACCTACTTTTCTGAAATCTTTGGGGCTTTCCAACCCTCCCACAACCCCTTCATCCATAGGGAATTCTCCACAGCTACCTGTGCTAGCATTTTGTCTTCTGTATACAAACCCGATTGAGCTGTGGTGGGTTTGTATTATGTGGCATGTGCACATTGCCTATCCAGAAAACAAAAAAAACCTCTCCAAAATACCCCATTCCCTCTATTGATTATGAAAAACTCCACAGTTCCAATTTCCAGGAACTCCTAAAAGAGCAGGTAAGCCTTGGTGCCTACATCACTTAAATACAATTTGAGGGGAATTATTGTTTCAGTAATAAAGGGAAGCTTTTTTTTTTTCATGGGGGAAACCAGAAAACCAAATAGAGCTTCTTTATATCAGGTGCTGTGTTCATGTAATGAGTTTTTCTGTGGTGTAACAGTTTTCAAAACAGGGCAGCCAAGAATTGCTTTTTCCAGTTATCTATAAATCAGGGTTGGAGAGAAAAGAAACAGTTCCAGAGTGTGGTATGCATCAGTCTGAGCAATCACTCCAGCGAATCATGCAGGTAAACAGCTACACAGCATCAATTAGCAACATAAAAAAAGGGGCCATCAACAAACCAGAGTACAACAAAAAAAAAAAAAGCTTACAACTTTGCCAACTGGCCACTTATCTGTTTGAAGACAGGGGAAAGGGAGCTACCTCAATTTGTAGGGGTCACCAGAAGAAGGCACAGATATCAGAGCATGGAGCATTACAGACAGAGCAAAGGGGAAAGCCTCCTGAATGGAGAGGAAAATAAGAGCTAGAAATTAGGCAGGGGGCTTGCAGGCAAATATGAGATAAAACAGTTATATATATATATACACACAGAGCTGCAAATTGGCACAGAAAAAGCTCCAAAGCAAGGAGGTGGGGAGGGAAAGGCAATGGCAAGAGAGGGATCTAGACCTGATTATGGCAGAAAACAATTTGGGTGCTTTTTTTTTTTTTTCCCCTCCTGCATTCATCTGGATAAAAATAATAAGGACTGAAGTGTGAGTCCAAGAGGCCAAGGATGGGAAAATTTACCACACTAGAAGCAAAAGATGACCCAGTTAGGACAAGAGGTTTATGCAGAAGAAAATCAAGAGGAACGAAGGAGGCCTGGAAACTTGTGTAGAAAAGATAGCAGCAGGATTTAGCAACCATAAGGAACAGGAAGGGGGATGGGTAAAAAGAGGGGAGTTAAAAACAACAGAGTTGCAGCTATGTTTCATGGCACTAATTCAGCAAAGAAACAGCCTCAAATGGATGTAAACAATGGACTATTCATTAGGGGTTTCATTCCCTGCAACCCAGCAAACTATTGTCTGCAAGTTTTAAATACTCTCTTCACACACACACACAAACTAAATTACAGAAAATGTGAAACATCAGATAATCTCAACAACGTGTCTCAAAATCACTGCCCTCAAGCATGCACTATGCTTGGCAGACTCTTCTTCCAACCATCTGCCAGCACGTGGAGAAAAATAAATAATTAACACACATCTGGGGTCAGACTGTGAGCTACAGCACCCAGCCTGAAACTCATGCCTGAGTAAAGGACAGGCAGTGACTAACAGCACATGTGGATTGAGTTCTGGGGAGCCTTTCCAAGCTGTCCCACCCTAAGCATTCTGTCCACCTTGCTATGGGAGCCTCCCACACTGACATGATATGTGCTTCTATCCCATACTACCCATCTGACACGGCAGCTGAACAAGCAATTCAAAGTTTGGGGCTACATTTCCAGTTGCAGAAGGTTCAAATTTCTCCTGATGCCACTAATCCAGTAAGGGATAGCTTGGATAGGTAGAAAATATGTTTGACATCTGGTTTTGCTCATCTGAGCTTCATCTGTTAGAGCTGACCAGTAATACCCTTCCCTGAGCACCAGGCTACAAAACAGGGCAAGAAGGTGTGATCCAAATATGATTGCCTTGTTCTCAAAGGTGATTTGGCTCTTTGAACTGTGTCCCAGAGCAAGCCTCCAATCCACAGCCCCTCAAAGAGAAGGGGTTTGTGCTTCCCAGGAAAGGGCTGGCAAGCATGGGAGGCATTTGTAAGGGCATGATGGAAGAAGAGGCAGATAACTTGGGCTTTCTTTTTCCTCATCTATTGAAGGCATCTGCATAAAGTACCTTCCACAGTGTGTCCTTCCTCTTCCATAGGCAAAGGCTCAAAGAACCTATCCACTCTGCAGACTTGCAGAGCACAGGCAGCACATCATCACTCAGCCTGGTAGGATGTGACCCCTCTTTCAGGAATCTGGAAGACTGCAGGGAGAAGCTCCTGACAAGAGGCTGTCTCACAGCTTTTCTTCCTCTTGCCCAGGTCCAAAGGTACATCAGCACAGTGACTCTGCTCAGTGTTACATCACATTGCTGAAGTGAGCACCAGGAATTACACAAACATAAGGAGACCTTGGACTCCCTTCAGGTTTTCACCCAACTTCTTCAAACTCCTACTGCTTGCACTGAAGGTCTGTGGAGATGAAGGACATAATCACAGAATCTGTTGAGCTGGAAGGGACCCACAAGGATTGTCAAGTCCAGCTCCTGGCCCTGCACAGAACCATCCCCAAGAGTCACACCATGAGAACGGACAAGTCTTTCCTTATCCCTAGGTTTGGGCATATGGGTAACAATAAAGTACCTAAATTTTGTTCTGTCTGTTATCCAGAAGTGCTGTGTGTTTCATTGAGCAGTAATGGAAGCACGCAAACACACAGCCCACACAGGGAAAAACTGGCCTGGAAAAGTGGCAGGAGGGGAAGAACTTGATGGTTTTAATTCAATTTGTGTCTTTTATATTGCATGGACTCTCTTTGCTCATGCTACACAGTACACAAGCAGCACACACAACAAATCACTGTCCACCAAACTGGGAAAAATAAAGACAGAAAAGCTGAAAATATACAGATTAATTTATGGTTCTCCTCTGATCTCAGCATGCTTCACCATTTAGGGTTCATGGAGTATCTCAGTATAGCAAACACACACTGACAAATACTACAGTTTAGGGACACCTTCTCAACTGCCACATGGGCAGCAAGAAGCAAAATCCTTGTGTACAACACTGAAATTCCCCATTTCCAGCTCTCTGAAAAGCCCCCAAAGCTGCCCCAGAGGCATATAACCTTTGGGGTTATAGGAGATAAGTCCCAGAGCTTCTGCAGTTCCATACATGTTTTAATTTTAACCTAAACTTTCAGTGGGAAGGAAGACAATTTCTACTTCTTTTCACTGCAAGGAGCAAAATGTGAACTGAAGGCTGGGCAGAAAAACTGAGGAAACACAGAGAGCAGGAGTTTTAAGTCACGTGTGGTCTCCAGCATATGGACAACAGTCACACTTAAATAAGGAAATCAAATGGCAGTCCACTACTACCCTGTCCCAAATTAATCTCTTTACTGATTCCCAAGAATATGCAGCCTCAGAAGCTGAGTGTCTGCTTGCAGGAACAGGCAGAAAGTAGAAAACACACACACAGGGAAATAACGAGTTTGTTCTGCTCCTCTTTTACCCAAAGTCCTTTTTATTAAGTGCTTTTCACTGAGCTGTACAAGGAAAGGAAGCAGGAGAGGAAGGGGGCAGAGGGAGGAGGGAAGGGGGAAATATAACATTTCCCATCAGCTCTACCAAAGGAAAGGCATGGTGGGGAAACAGAAGAGCTGGCTGCAGATCATTCCAAGCCAGACAAGTGCAAATGAGCAACAAAAAGGACTAACACATGGAGAACAGCAAAAGGAAGAGCAGCACACAGGGGAAAGACCAAGAGAATACATAGGAAAGGAAAAGAGGATGTGAGAAGGCTCTTCTGGTGGGATAAACTACTGAGGAAACAGCCAAACACATACCACCACTCTGAGACTCAAACAGAAGCAGCTGAAGGTTTGAAGAAAGCATCCTAACACAGAAGAGGTTCTGTCTGAGAAAAAAACAACCGACATGGTCTTGAAAACCTCAACAAGAAAAGAAATGCTAGATAGAAGGTGATAACGAGAAGGTTAAAAAAAAAGAAAAGCATACAGGGGTTTGGCTTTCTTTTACACACTGCAGTCTTCACTCAAGTTCATGTCTAACTTGGACAGCATAAAATCCCAATTTCAGCAAAAAAGATCCGAGTTTGAATTAGTCAGCCCATAAAGGATATTTAGTCACCACCTCTAATCAGCCTCCTATCACAACCAAGGACATGCCAAATATCTGAAGCAGACTAGGTTTAAAAACTAAAACAGTACCAGAAATAGTAACAATTCCTGGCTGAGTCACATTTTAAGCTACACACTTTTCCCATTCAAAGGATTTAATCTGAACATTGCTATTGTTGAAACTTGTTGGTTTGCCTTATTTTGGTAGCTCAGATGAGTAGGAACAATATTTCCTGTACTACGGACAAGATGCTTTTTGATCATTACAGGGGCTTTCCTTCCTCCTGTTCCCAGCCTTCAAACACCTCTATTGATGGGAACTTTCTTTGCAGTGTCCTTCCCAAGGACAGACCTAGAGAAAAGATGACTTTCCTTAGAGTTTTAACAGAGACATGGGGGCCGATGAAAATGTTCACTTGGGTGTATGCACTGTGTGAGCCAATGAAGCTGCAACCAAATGTCTTCACTCTTTCTCCTGTAACTTGATACCTGGCTTTAGCAATCCCTCCAGCTCTTGAATTAGGAATGGAAAATATGAGAGCTCTGTTTCACAGCAAAGGTTTAGAGACAGGGGAAGAAGGAAAAAAAAAAAGGACATATTAGGGCTACTTGCAAATAGTATTTGCTTTACACTGGACTTAAACACCTGACAGCAGCACACGTAGGCTCTGTGTACCCACACATACCTATGGGCACCCATGCTACAAAGCACTGCCCAGCCCAGTCAGAGCTGGTGGTTGGAAGACTCACCCCAAATCAGGCCTAAAAACTGATTTCTAAAGCAATTCCCTTTACTTTGTACCTCTCTGCTCCAACAGCTCTGGGTGCAAATAATGGCATTTGAAAGCAAACAGCTACCGCTAGTGCTGAGGGAGCAAGATATTAAAAACTCCAATAGCTGCTTTTGTGCATTACTGCAGTTTGTCGTGAGAGTACAACAGGATGCTGGGCTGAAAGCTTTATGAAAATGGTGTCCCTAATCGTCACACTCATTTCCAAGTCCTTTGAAAAATATTTTTAAAGCATCTGTCTAGTTATATCTCTTGTTACGTGCTCTTAGCCACAAATCGGCAAATTTCAAATCCCGAAAGAGAGCACAAGAACCCTTCCCCAAACATCAGCTCTCTCAGCACTTTGTGGTATCCCCAGCCTTCCCAGACTGCTCTCGTGCACCAGGGAAGAGTGGAGTGCGCTCGCAGGCTCACCAGGAAAAACCTTTTCCCTGAGCATTGTGGCTCAGCCATTTCAGTGACACAATTACAGCACTTGCCAAGGAGCTTGCATCATGTAACATGCTGCGAGGCTTTTCACGGCAACGCGGCTCACAAGCTTCCCTTCGGGGGCCCATCCCCGAACGCCCTGCTGCAAAATGCTGCAGCTCCCAGCCCCCGCCAGCTTCTCCCACCTCCACAGGAACAGCAGCAGGGATCCTGCACCTCTTTTGCTCCTTCAGCCCTGCGGAGCTCAGTTTAACGCTGCTTTCCAGTGTTCACAGGGAAGGATGACTGTCACCTTTCAGAATATCACCAGTCGTCTTTGCAAGAAGGTTTTGATGTAAATCAGGTGGGGAAGTGACAGAGAACCAGCAAAAACCACTTTTGCTGTGTTCTCAGGAATACAAATTTGTGGTGCTGCCGCTTGTTTGACAGAGGTCAAATTTTACTAACACAGGATTAAATACTGTCCATGGAACCATATGATGCTAATGGCAGGTAGTGCTGAAGATCCAGGTGGAAACAAAGCTTAACTTTGCCTTCTTCCGATTTACAGATCAGTGACAAGATTTCTAAAACAGCAGGCTATAGCCATGCCAGGCCATGTATCAATAAAGCTGGAGCTTTGCTGGGATGGTGAGGAACGAGCAGTGTGCGCTGCGAACTAAAAGAGTACAAAAACCCAGCAAATGAAGCAGTTTGTTCCTGAGCTGAGGTTTGTAGAGATCTGATGAGCTGCAGGATATTGGCTCTCCATCTTGCTTCCAGCTGCTTCTACAGATGTCCAGGCTCCTCAGTGCCAAGAAGAGCTAGGAGGCTAGTGAAAGCAGCTGGAAGAGAAGGAGCCGGAGGAGGAGTCAGGCTTGCACCCTCTGGGGAGGGCACAAAGAGGAGGAGGAGGAGGAGGAGGAGGGAAGCAGGCACTGCCCACACATGCTCTACAACCCTGGCTGAAGGTGCTGACCACTGGGAAAAGGCATAATGTCTATGGAGAAGGGAATGAGGAACTTAAGAGTATTTTTTCTTTTTTTTTCCTTTCTTTTTTTTTGCCTTTTTTCTTTTGTTTTTAAGGAAGCTAGAGAGGAAAATTAGGTCATTGAGTAGCATCTCTGCAAGAATGTGGGAGCAAGGAGGGCAGTGATTCAAGAAAGAACCAACAAGGAGAGGGAGGGAGTCAGAGAATCAGAGAGAAATAAAAGTGATCAAACATTAGTGGTGTATGCAAGAGCAAGAGAATCACTGAGCAGATGGGAGGAGGGAAGAAGAAATGATTAATAGGGAGTGTGAGGCCCTTCCCCCTCCCTCAAGCAGTACTAATCACGTGGAAGACAGCTAAAATCTTACTTCCTAATATTGCTTTGCTGCGGTAGCTGCTACGTGATGGAAGAGAGCAAGCCCACCCCCAAGACAAAAATCTCCCTAAAAGATGGGAACAAACCCCTCAGAATAACACAACCATGATGTTTTGGCTGCTGGTGCTAAAGGGACATCTGTCAGGATGGATCTGTCATCTCCTGAGAGCTGATACCTGGTGTTCCTCCAGGACCACCAAGTCCCACAGCGAGTCTAAAGCCGCATTCCTGCTTTCACCCTGGTCAACTCTCCTGCCTCCAGCCTTAGAGAGGAAAATGACCAGCCTTTCCATGTAACCCAAATGCATATGTTCAACTTCCCTACACCAGCAGCCAAAAATTCTCATTGCCTGACATCAGAGCACACCTCTGACCAAGCATTTGTGGGGCCACACCTGGATACGAGCGTGCTGCCTCCTCAGCACAAGAGCCCAGGGTGAGCTTTGCCATTCCAGCATCGATCTGAGGTGCAGGTCAGCTCTGCAGCTGCTCTCCTCTCCTCTCCTCACTGGGCCAGAGCCAGCTCTCCTGCAATGGGAAGCACAGGCTCCCTTCCCACCATGTGTTTCTCAGGCTTGGCCATCACAAAGCAGGAGAGAAGAAGGGCCATTGCCACAGACAGTTCCAGATAAATACATTTGCTAAAAAGAGGCTCCTGTAGATTTCTGGTGACAGCCTGTCACCGGGACTGCTCTGCACAAAGCTCCCACAAGACTCAAGTACACAGTCCTTTTCCTGAAATATATGCTAAACAGCTTATTCCTTCCCACATTTTACAGGTGCTAACATGTTCATCCATCCCCTCACTTATTTCTTCCATGGACTGAGCAACCCCAGTACCTACACTTTCTCTGTATAGGTCATGTCTGCTAAATCATCCATTCATTCTACATGCTATTTTCCTCCCTTTTTTTTTTTTTTTTTTTTTGACCCACTTTTGAGTTGTTTTGCTGTTTTTAAAGGCTGTGAGCATAAAACTGGTTCAAGACTCCAGCTGAGACCTCACCAAGCTGAGCTGAGTGGAAGGATCACTGTACCCTTTTGGTTATAAACCTCAGCTTGCCTTTTTCACAACTGTACGAAGCTGGTGACTCACAGTCAGCCTGGAATTCACCATCAACTCCATCTCCCCTCTGCAGAGCTGCTGCTCAGCCAGCCATCTCCCATTCTGGGGCTGGGCAGCCCATTATTCCTACCTACGTTAACAACTTCGTGCTTGTCGTTCTCTGAATAATCTCTCATTTTTTCCAAGTGATTTCTCAGCTTGGTCAAGATTTTAAATCCTAACCCTATTCTCAAGAAAACTCAGAGCTCCTCCCACGTCAGTATCATTTGCAAGTGTAATCAGTTCCCGCAGCAGAAAAATCCCCACAGCATGCCACTTCTGGGGAGAACAAACAGGAATTGACCCCTGTGGAGACAAACTGGTCCTAGAGCGTTTGTGACATTGCACCCCACAACATCCAGTCCCTGGAATTTCTCCAGGAGTAACCCGAGAGTCACAATAAAGTAAGGAAGACAAAGTTGTTAGGGATATCATACAAATATGCTCTGCTCATGATTGGACCACTGTGCTCTGCCACAGGACACAATAAAAATAATTCAGATCAAGTGCCATGCTGCTATTTTTCCCAGTGTAAGGGAGATGGCTGCAGCTGATTTAAAAAAAAAAAAAAAAAAAGCCTCAGCAAGATAAAAGTGAAAAGGAGCATTTGCCTGCTCATGATGGTAGAACATCCAGCAGAACTAACTGTGATGTCTCCTGCAGGAAACAGGCATATCCCCCTGAAAACTTTCACCAGCAAGTATCACTCCTTCTACAATATTAATCAAAGCTATTTCAATCCACACAAGACATCTTTTCCACTAGACATTGTTTCTCTCCAGGGCTTTGACACTACACTATGATGGTAAATATCTTTAGACTGATACAAAGTGAGCAAAAATTCAACTGTGGGTAAAGGCGAGGAGGCAGAGATTGGCAGAAGCAGGGGCTGAATTTGCCTCAGACAACTGACCTGGAAAAAAAGACCTGAAGACATTTCACACCCAAGTTCTGGTCACCATATATAGCTCATGGGCAATATGGCAGAAAAGCACTTTGATCCCAGGCAGTGTTTTAGGGGAGCAAATTGCAGCTGTCCTACAGGACACCTCTTATTAATCCTGCAGCAAAATATACTGGGCTATAAATTCCATCAATTGCCCACTGTTTAAAGAAATTAATTTTCTTTAGAAGAGGAGCATGCTGTTAGAAACATGCCTGACTCAAGTATATCTGATCCCTCCCCAGTTTACGCAGGTAGAAAGACTTTTGACTTTATTACTTTGGGAAAAGCAATGCTCAATATGTGACATGTCCTTTTACTCCCAGAGCTGACATAAAAGACAAAAAACTACAAAACCTAGTCTGTGTTTGCTGTTTGAGGTTTGAATCAGTAGCAAATGGGACAAGCCCAAATGCCAGGAAGGTGAGGAAATCCTGGATCCTAGGAACCTCCAGCAGAAAAATATCTAGTCATAATTCCAAGTGGGGGCTCTAACACGTTCCTTATGAATAAAAAGCTTTTTTTAGTAGAGTATATGGCAGCAAGATTGCCAAGAGATTATTCATAATCACAGCACTGCAGACCTTTGCTTTGGACAGTTTTAGCCCCAGAATGACCAACTCCAGCCTCTGAGTCCAGACAGTGTAAGCTCTGGTAAACCAGACAGTACCCATGGTGTTCTGAGAGATGATGACACTGATAGTCTAGAAAGGCACCCCAAATAGACCACTGAAAGCAATGAGAATGTATTTTATTTATTCCTTTATGCCAGATCATATCAAAACTGCTGCAGGAGACTGCAGTAGAGACAAATTTAAAGTTTTTGTTTGTTTATTTATTGCTATTTAGGGTAGAGCAATATTCACCAAATGAAGGCAACACAGTATGGGGGGGAGAGAACTGGAAAAAAAAGTTAGCTCAATATTCTCCCTCATTTTTTGAGGATTTCTTTCCTAAGCCTGACAAAGCTTTGTAGCTTTTCATGCTCCACACACCGTATGACTCTCCCCACCAGAAAGATTTACTGCATTCGGAAGTCCAGGGTGGAGTGCTCCAGCAGAACTGGACCAGTGCTACAGCCGGATCTAAAGTGATGTCAGGAAATGGGTGGGGGCAGGGAAGGGGAGCATAGCGAATGACACAGCCCACAATCAGGAAACTCACTTGGCAAGATTTGTGGAAAACCGGAGGTATACAGGAGTAAAGCCCCATAAAGCAGTGCTCCGGCTGCTCCCACCGCTAATCTGCTCCCGTTATCGGAGCTCAAAGAAAAGAGGACAGTTGCCAGCTCCGGAGAATCGGGAGCCGTGCCAGCTGACGACACGCTGTGATCGGCAGCCGCCTGGCCCTGGGTGAGGTCTGCTATCATATCATGTGATGAGCGCTTGATAGCGAGGGAACGGGAGGAAAGCACCCATTCCAGAGAACACCTACCTCTAGTTACCCAATAAAGGTGAGAAGGATGCAGGAGGAAGGGAAGAAGAAAAGCATCCTGGAGCTGTAGGGCGGCTACAGCAGACAACTATTACAGAGGTAGTTAGCCCAGAGATGGCAGAGGTCAGGAGACTTCACAGCAGCACTCAGGCAACATCTGCCCAAGCCAGAGGCAGCAGCAGCGCTACACCACTTTCAGGGGAAAATGCGGTGAGACAGAGGTGAAGTAGCAAAGCCTTTAACACCTGCAGACAGGCCAGCAAATCCCCTAAAGCTCACCAGAGAAGGAGAGACAGAGGAATCACCCCAGTGGATCTGGTTCACAGAGTTTGGGGCTCTCAGGTGAGCAGCACTACTCCTCCTCAGACGGTGGGTGTGTAACAGGGGCTGGAGGGACCAGGGAACCCGGGGAAGGAGAGGGCTGGATGTGGCAGAACGCTCCTAGGACGTGCTGCAGCAACTTGCAGAGGAGTGTGACTTTCTTGTTCCTACACCGAGGAGTTACCTACAGACAAGCAGCCTCAAGTACAGGAGCTCCCAGGATGGGAATATAACCACTGCAGCTTCAGAATGGCAACGCTGTCACTGCTGTCCTCCTCGTGAACTCGGAGATTCTTGGGGGTCCAGCTCTGCACACACATCCATGTCTGGACACAGAGCCCTGTGCCAGGCATCTTACAAGTTAAACAGATATGTCAGAGGGATGGGAAAAGGAAATACAATCCTCAGGAATTAAACAGCAAAAGGAATAGCAAATGAAAGAGAGCAAAGGGTACATTTAGAGGCTGGGCACTCAACTCAGGTCTCCTGATTTGCCTTCCCATCCTGCACACCCCTTGCTCTCCTCTCCTCACCTGTATTCCAGTCCACTGGAAGACACCTGTTTTAGGGGGGATTTATAAAAAAATTATTCTGCAAAGCACCTATGCTATTAAGTAGGCTAAGTACTAACAAAAAAAGTTTTTCCCTGTGAAGAAACCAGTAAACCAAAAAACAACACAAGGCAGCTTCAGAAGCCAAAAAAGGTATTAGCACAGCCTAATAATGACAAATTTGGAGCAGGAGATATGAAAAAGATGTTCCTATAAACATGGACAAGAATTAAAGCAAACATATCCTAAACCAGGCTAATTCAAAGGAATGAAAGTCTTGGAAGTTATTGCTATTCTCACAACAGTTTATGGTCATAGAACATTAGGTACCAAACAATCAAAATCGGGTCTTTTATTTAGGTCTTTTACTTAAGAGCACCTCAGCCTGGAAAGATACCTCTGTGGGCATCAGATGGCTTTCGGTGAGCAAACAGAAGTATGAGATGCATAAACATCTCTGCACCACACACACAGACTCAAAGAGACAAGTTAGTAGATTTAAGAGCTCAACAAGGTTAGAAGCAAGAGGATCACAAATGGAAATTTTACCTATAGCAGGTCTGACTTTTCACCAAGGCCCATATGTAAAAGAAACAAAAAAAGCCTCAAAGTCTACACATGCCTTGGAGCATCCTACTCAGTATGCAAAAATGTTCTATTTCACATGCACAGTATCCCCAAGAACTGGATGTTTTTGACTACTTCATTTCACTACCAAGTAGTTATTCACTAAAAACACAGGGCTGAACCTCCTTACATTATTCTACTACGCAAAATATATTAAAAAATAAAACAATAATTAAAAAAGCTTCCTTTCTCCATTATACCCACAAAGAATGGTAAGATTACTTTAGCTGTTTTTTCTCATACACTTGCACAGATATGCACATCTAAGAAGTGAAGGCCTAATTAACATGTAAGTGCCGGTACTTTTTGATAGAAATTCCCCCTTCCAAACCAGCCATCCAGCATGCTCACAAGACAACCCAGTCCTGCACACTTATGACAGATACCACTGATGGTTTGGCAATCTAATATCAGGCAGGCAGATGATTTAAAACCACATATCTGACTCTCCAAGAGACAGAAAATACTTGGATATGCTTAGTAAAAACACAACTAATGCTGAGATTGTATTCTTTTTGAGACTGTTTAATTAGGCTATGAGTCACACATTCTACAACAACTCACAATGAAGTCTGGAGAGAACCAAGCTCTGTTTACAACTGCAAGATGGTGGGGTATGGTCCCCTTGGCTTAGAGGAATCTATTTTTCCCCACTGATCAAAAGAAGTAAAAATTAGAGGCAAAAAATCAATCAGTTGTGGCTGTCTGAGTGGTATTTGGAAAGCTACTGTGGGCACTATAACCTAACACTCCCTGTGTACACTGTCTCTGCCATGCAAAACCAGTACAGTGACTACCTGAAACTAGAATCACCAGTTTGGTTTAATTTTGTATGTCTAGTTATTGGAAATTCTCTCCCTCTTTAGGTGTCTGTGCTCCTGCTTAATTACCCCAAGTCTCTGCCTCTGGGCAGTGGCAACTCCTATAGTCACACACCCATATCTCCTGTTATGGGAAGGAAAACATCTTCTACCCTCTTTACACACCATGCCAAAACTCTTTTAAAAGGGTCAGCAGGTGACACTGACTCCATTACAGTCAGTAGCAGCTGACTTTCCAGGGCCCACGTTTCATGCCAACTGTTCAGCTGACATCCCAAAAAACATTATCATCTCCATGGAGTAATTAGCATGTTTTAGTAGCTGGTGGCTTCAAAAACTGCACAAACTTCAGCAGCCTTAGAAGTATCAGACTTTCTTTTTGCCTTGCTTTGCAGTTTGAGATGTCTTCAAATCTGAAAGCAAATCTCAGTTTTTCTTGGTTTAGGTTTGAAATCATGCACAGATACTGGATTTTGTGACATTTATGCCTAACTTCTATGTCAGGCTCATTTCAAATCACTGCTGAAATCTGTCCATTAAAAAATCTATTAAAAAGAAAACCTGAAAGTAAACAGATCTTTGACCAGTTTCTGAAACAGAAAGGGGAAAACGTAAGAGAAAGTGGTTTTGGCAGATATAACCAACCAAACCCAAGAGCATGTGTCTCTAGAAGGAGCACATGTCACTGAAAATATTTCTGTACTCATATATACCTAAGCACAGAGTCACTTTATACCTGGAATTTTATCCCAAGATCAGCCCTCCTCTGATCATAAGTAAGGAAAAAATTTGACCTGCTAGGCAAAATCAAATCAACTGAAAAAAAGCTGAAATGTGAATTCAGAATGTGGCAGAAAGTGGCAGCTCAAAGGACCAGACAAACTGCACACCAAAGCTTAAGCTGAAGTAATAAAAATCCAGAGACATCCTCTTCTCCTTGGCACCTCCACACACACAGCTTTCCTTCAATGAATTCATCAGTAATTTTTGCCACTGCAAACTTTTTGGTATATCATCCACCAGAAGTCTTGCTATCAGTATAAAAATCATCAGCAACCACAGCATGAAAAAACTTCAAGGCTTGAGCTCCTTGTATCCCCCCAGAATGAGGTCACTTCAATTCAAGGCTGAATGACCCAGTCAGAAACCTGTAAGGGTATTCTGCTCATATTTATGTCCACACAGATTAAGAAGAATGCTTTGTTAATGTTTTAGTCAGGGGGTTTTGGCCTTTTGTTTTCATCACACCGTTTTCAAAAAAACTATTAAACATGCTGTACTCGTAACAGATGAAAAAAGAAATGCATTAATATTTGGCTTCAGCATTCATTAAGAACACATAGAGCAGTAGAAGGCTTCCTGCTCATTGATACCATCAGTGTCAGACCTTACATTTCCATGCCTACAGCCATACCCCCTTTAGCTGTGATCTAGGCAGTTCCTGCAAGGCAAGCAGGGTCAGGTTGGGTTAATACGCAAAGGAGAGGCCCCTGGGGAAAGATCCAAGTGCTGCAGATACTGGAACTGGTAGTGATGTAGCAGCCCTGCTCTGCTCTCTCACAGACTGCCTACCCCCAGGGAAGCTGCTGTGTAGATCTGCAGCACAGTATCTCTCAGCCTCACAGCTCTGAGCAGATTCTCAAGGAGACATGCGACGCACTTATGCAACACACACAGCTCCGCTTTCAAAGCTGACACCACATTATCCATACAGGAGAGGATAACACAAAGCACCCTTTACCTCACCCTGCACACCCCATGCCCTGGCTCATTATCTGTGCTATAACCAAATCTGGAGTAAGGAAAGTTGAACCAAAGAACGAGAAAAGTTTTTGTAACTTAAGAGAGAAAAAACTGGCCAACAACCAACAGTCTGCACTCTGCAGAGAAATGAAATGTCCCAGCCAGACAACTGTTAAACCCTCATGTTAAACCCTTTACCAGCTTCTGTTTAAGGTTAGGTTCTGCACTGTTTCTACAGGACACGGTGAAATTCTCCCACTTCTCATCCCAGTGCCTTGTGTGCTGCCATGCTGCCATATACCTGCCACGTCCCACTCCACACCAGGCTGTGGCAGAGGAGAGAGGAACAGCTCCCCTGTACAAGCATCCATAGTGCAAAGTGTGTTAGGGTCTCTGTCATTAAGTCAATTAGAAGTATGCACTCTTGAGTTATTTTTGTTAGAGTAATTAATGTCACATGTGGGGAAAGGCACCTGGAAAGCACCAAAACTCCTCTTCAGCATTTATTTATGAATGTTTATATATGAACAAGCTCCAAAATCCTCTGGGAAAAGCTTACTGTAACCCTTAGTCTCAGTTAATAACATGATTTGGTTTATATACCTAGTGTACACAGGGTAATTCCTGCCACCCCTGTCAATTTGACTTGACTGGAGATGATACAAACTCTGAGAGGGACATGTTTCACAAAAAACCTTTGTAATCCTTGCAACAAAAGGGAACTCAAAGAGTCAGATGAGGAAAATCCCCAGAACTCTCAAATATCGCCCCCGCAGAGTCAAGGTGATTTCAGAGTCACGCAGCTTTAATAATGGGACTTCCTCAGGGACACAGTATTAAACATATAGAGAAAGAATTTGAAAAGAAACTGTATCATCAACCTGATTTCTAATCTTTTCACTTTCAGCTACTTAGAAGTACTACGAACTTACTTCTAAATGATGCCAGAGTGATGATGCATTTTGCAGGGAGCAGGACTGAGGGGGAAACATACTCAACTTCTCTCTCATTAGTATTTCCTACAGATAAAGTTCATATTTTAATTTTTATTGACTGACATCTTTAATTTATCCATCCACTGGGTTGTTTTTAATATTAAAGAACAGTGCCTTTGATAGAATATTATATGAAAACCAAAAGAACTAACAAAACAAGCCCCAAAATACAGTTTCGCTTTCCCCTGGTCTTGTACTAGGTAGTCCATTGGAAACTCAGCCTTCTCAGAAACATATATGAAAGTGGAGGGGACAGGAAGAGAAAGCAAAAGCAAACCACGGAAGTCCTTTTCTGTTGCAGCTGCCTGCGGGCTCCAGGATCATTGCCACACACACTCATTGTGTACTCAGAAGGAAGAAACAACTGGATTATTCTATAAGGCTGATCAGAGTGAAGTATAGGATAGCATAACTTCAGGCTTCCTTTTGATGTTGTTAGAATAAAATCTCCAGATAAATAATTACAGGAGTCTCTAAAAATTCTCACATCAGTAAATGGCACATAAAATTGCCTCAGGAGCTCCCTGTCCTTCCCCCAAAAAACAGACCTGAAGCACAGCATCACATTACTGCCAACCTAAGAGCAAGATCACTACTTGTTAGGAGCTGACAAGTCTGAGATCATTTTTACTCTTAGATGCACATAGTTTTTCCCATTGACCTCACATGTGACATGAAATAGACCAAATCTCCACATATTCCTTTAATTTTTTTTTTATTTGATGAAAAAAATGAAAAGTATTCAACCAACCAGTCTTAGGAAGAGAAACCCTATGCCTTACTTTAAAAAAGCAAAACCAAAATACATTTTTGTCCACTTTATCCAAAGGGAAAGCTTGCCAACTCTGAAGCAAACAATTAGAAAATAAAGCAGGGTCTGCATCTGTTTTACAGATTCTATGTCCCTGTAAAATTATATGCATATATACTTTCCCTTCAGGTTTCTCTGGAAAATACTGCCACCATCAAGGAAATCTGACAGAGTAAAGGGAAAAAACCCACTAAAAACCCCACGGCCTAGTGAACCGCAAAACACTGTTGAAAGGGAGAAACAAGTTAAAGAATAAATTGTGAAAGAAAAGAGTCCTCTGTAACATCTAATTTATAGTAACTTTCTAAGTCAAAGCTCATAGAAAATGTTTTCAGATTCACATGTTGATCTGTTTATCCCCCTTGGCTATTTTGCTTAAAATAACATTCATTATCCACAAGGAGGAAAAGCCAACAAAGCCTTCCACTTGTGAGAGCTGGGGCCTGAGAAGGCAGGAGGAGCTGAGCAGACCCTGCCAGGCGCACGGAGCCCGTGCCCGGCTATTGCAGGCACAGCTCCGCTGAATTCAGTCCTGGCTCGGCAAAGCCACGCTCCGTGCTTGGCACAGGGTCCTGGCTCCTCTGCACGGCCCTGCCAGAGCCCGGCACAGCAGGAGGAAGCGAGCTCGGGCCAGCAGATGTTACTAACACTTACGCCTGTCACGAACAGAAAGGACAAGAAAAGTCTTGAAGAGGCAGCGACTTGTTTTCTTTGTCAGGAGTTGGGAGACGGGGCTGGGGGGAGGGAGCAGGACGGCACCTCTCAGGATTGCTGCTCATTCAAAGCTGTCTTTGTCGGCATGCCATTGCTTGACTATTACTGCTACCAAAAAAGAAAATAAAATCAGTATTATAATTAAAGCCACTCAGCCATTTCAAATCAACACATTATTGTAGTAACGAGAAAACTGAGTTTTTAGTGGCAGAAACAAACATTTCAGTTGCAAAAACTTTTTCTTTTTTTTTGTGGGGATGGTTTTTTGGATGATTTTTTTTTGTTTTTTTGGTTGGGTTTTTTTTTCCTCCAAATCATACTATTTTATTTCAGGTGAAAAAAAATCCACAAGGAATTTGCACAGGTAAAACTGGGGGGCCTCAACAGGGAACAGCAGTACCATGGAGCTGAACAGAGGGCTGTGCATTTTACTCAACCATCCAAATAGCACACAAATCCCTGTTCTGTTCAGTGTGGATCCACAAAAGAACAATTTCTCCTGCTTATCCAGTCTATCCCACCCTCTGCTCTGGTTTTCTTTATTTATCCTTCCATGATGGGCTTTTCATGGCATTGCCAACAAGAAGAAATCAGTAAATTTCCTGTGCTTGACACCACCCTTAAAATGACCAAACAAGAAGAACCTTTCCAGTCCAATGAAACGTCTGTGGGGAACTTTGGGATCCCTCTGGGTGGGATGGGTCTCCTGCTCAATGAGACATGAACAAGGGAGGGTGTGAAGGCATCACATGCTCCACAGGATTCCCTGCCCACTAGGGAGAAATAATTAAAGAGAATTAAAAAAGGATGGAGCAAGCTATGGTGGCTATCTATAAGCTATAGAACAGGATCACTGTGCCTCCCTCCTTTTTGCTCTTGCTGGTCTCTTCAGCTGGACACCCACTTTTTATACCAGTAAAACGAGAGGACCTGGCCAAGGTCCTATAGGAAACTATACCTGGAAAATGTTCTTGAGTTTTTTTAAGTTTAGATAAAGCCAATGCAAATTGCAAAGTTATTTTGTTCCTTCACTTTGTAAAGTGTCTTAAACAAGAAAACCCCAAATCCCAAAAATCTACTGGAGGCTGCCCTCTGCCTCGTTAAACTCACTGATGTGTGTGCTGTAGCAGAACAGGTCTGGGAGCAGCTCTTGCAAGGCTCCAGTGGCAGAGGCTGGTAAGAATTCTCCATCCCTCAGTCTTGCCCAGAGCTATTTGTGCATTGCACCTCACATTGTGATCAAACATGGGGAGAATCCATCCTTATGATGATTCCTTACTACTCAGAAAAGTTGTAAGATTCAAGGAGCACAGAAGGGGCAAGGTCAGAAGCATGCAAGATTTCCAAGTACTGAGAAACCACTAAATCATAACTTCAGCTTCAGTATTTTTCTTTTGGTTTTTTAGCCCTTTATGTTACACAAAAATCTTGAAAATATCTACCTGCAAGGATCCAAAATCATCTAAGTGCAAAAGAGTGCCCTCAGCATCATTTCTTTAGAAGCCTTGCAACATTACTTTGAAGGGCCTGACCACAAGATGTTTCTGAATCTTTAGGGAAGGACAATTCCTTTCAAGTTGCATGACAAAGCTGTTCCAAAATTACACCTTGATAGCAAACCAGTCTATTTGGGAGCCTTTTTATGGCTTTTTCCATAAAACCAAAAACAAATTCAAGATCTTTTTCAACAGATTAAAAATCTGTATTATTGGATACCTAGCTATTCTAAAGCCAAATGTATCTTCTCTTGATACAGAGTGAACCGTAACCTCAACAGCCATCTAGTAGACTGTGTTGTACACAGAGACAAGCAGGGCTGAGTATCCTAAAGGCCATTCTGCAGGTTTCCAGCAAGAGGAAACATGCTACAACATGTCTCCAGCTTCTGGGTTAGGTCAAGGCTAGCATGAGCAGTTCTGGCTAACTCTTACCACCAGCAGAAAATGCAAATGTTACTCACTTGGAGGCAGAGAGAAGTGTAAAGACCTTTCCCACCACCTCATCTCCCTATTTAGAGCAGTAGCAGGCTGGTTAAACAAGATGAAAGTAAATGAAGGTAAAGAGAAGAAACAACAACAACAAAAAGGACTTTTCCTACTGCACATCTCCTCCCGGTTAAGGCCTAACATCATCTTCTTCAGGGAGGCTGTAGCCGAAAGATTAACATGTGAGCCCCTGGTCCCTGGTTTAATTTTCAGGAGGGGAAGTTCTGCTCAGGTTGTGACTACTACTCAGTACAGAAGTGACCTAGGATGAGACCTCTGCTCAGCAGCCACTGTAAAAATTTCACAGGGCTACAAGTCCCGGTTTTCCCCTCTGTAGGCACAAGCCCAGAAAAGGAGGCTGGCTGTGGGGATGGCATTGTCTCAGAGCCTACCACCAGACACAGAGCAGGAAAGAGGTCATAAACAGACCTAAGTCTGTTTCATAAGTCAACCTGTTCTGAAGTTTGTATACAGGTCATGCTGCCCAGCCTATGTGACATCTGCCTAGGAAGGACAGCTGAAGAGGTCTGCCCTTCTCCTACATGCTGGCAAGTTCACGTTTGCACAGGGCCTAAGCTGCAACACTGGAGTTGCATGTGGGCCCTAAAGTGTAGAAAGTCTGAGAGCTTTGCTCCAGCCAACTTCTCTTGAACAAATTCCTTACCTGAGCTGTCAACTATTCTGCTACTGCAAGCTCTCAAGCTTTCTGACAGCTTGGCTTTTGGTCTCTTCTAAAATTGTCCTGGGCTTTTCTCATAAATCAAGTGCAGTCAGGCCCTGCCACATCTCAGCCCCTCTGGGGAGCAGGATGTCAAGCAGCCACACGAGTCTCCAAGGACAGTCAGACTTACAGAAAGCCAGGACTGCCCTGGTTTTTAAAGACCTGTTGCTCACCCTTTCCTTCCCCTCTGCAAGATCAATAATCCCAGTTGTATCGTTATGAGATGTACAGATCTATCCTGTACCTGCTTGTGATGACTGAATTTACCATGAAGTAGAGGCTCAGACAGGTCCTTACTTTCTTGCCCACTTTCACAGAAGCTGTGAACTTTTGAGACTTGTGCCTCCCCATCAGATTTGGTGAAAAGGCTCAAAAACTACTAATAGGACAGACCCAGTCTTAGAAAGAGTCCAATTTTTCTTTCCCTCTTGCATTCTTGTCCCTCCCTGCTAAGACAGATTTTATGATTAACCTAGTCTGAATGTACCCTAAAAGCAGATGTAAAAATGTGTACATTAGAAAATGTTAATATTGGCAGATATTCACATTCCTTTCCAGGGTTTCACAAAACTCTTAAATCCCTGGTGACAGGACCTAAATGGAACATGAACTTTTTGCTATCTTTGCAGCCATACAAGAAACAAAGCAGAAGTTGATGCGCTATTATTTATGTCCTTGAAATACTTGCTTGGAAGTGTCTCTGATTCAAGAACAGCCCATCAGATAGTTATTCTGGTAGGTTTATCAACTTCTTTTACTTTAACATTCTGATTTTCTGTCACACAACACAATGATTTTCATGTTTGTTTTTCCTGTTACCAGAGCAAACCATTCATTTTTAACTGTTGATTTTGGCATAGGAGGACTCCAAGTTCATAATGGAAATGTGTTTTCAGCAGTAGTAGTGAACAATAGAAAAGTCTCTTTCAACTGTGGGGTTATGAGGAGAACCAGCTGTAATTAAATTTAAGTCATAGTGGCACTGTTTCAGAAATGCAAGAGTCTTCACTAACTTTGCAGTCAAGGAGTTTGCAGCATTTCAGGAAAACAGCTACTTTTCTGAAGGCCTTATCTGAAACCAGTACCACAAAATGGTCCCTTTATTCTAGCTTAATTTGATAATGATGACTAACCAAGTATCTTTCAATAAATCTTTTCTGGGTGTTGTGGCCACAGTGTGAGGCCTCAATGACTTAGGTCCTACTAACAGAAATGGAATATACAGAAACCAGCAAAGAACTTAGCATTGCCAGGCTCAGGTTCTTTGAACTACATCTACAACTGAATAAAGCAAACATCAAGAATTGAAATCATAATGAAAGTGCTTAATTCAACACATTAGAAAAGTAAAATTTCATCATCTGCTTGATTGACTGTTCTACAGCACTTTAATTGCTCTCCAACTTCCAACAGGGCACGAACGTGAATTCTGCAGAGCAGCCAGGACTTCAGAACCTGGAGAGAACAACTGCAGCTGATGAGCTGGAAATCAAAATACCCTTTGGTGTAAGACTTAAAAATCACTTCTCCACCCTGTATGAAGTTATCAGGAATTGCTCTATTATTTCTGTCATTAACCAGCCATTCCTCCCCCCACCTTTGCACCAAATCCTCTCAAGTGCAGCCAGAGATTATCAAACCCAGCGATAGCCTTTCAACAGCTCGGCCAGTTGAAAAATCTCTCAAGTTCTGCTGCTATCACCGCTGCGTGAGCTGACGTCAGGCTGTTGTTTACTGGAGATGGGATGGTGCCAATTTCCACTGAGCTGAAGACAGCCACGTCCAGCCTCTTTTGGCTGTGCACAAGCAAGAATTCCTTGTGTGTGCTTGCGTGCATGCGAAGAGTGTGCACGCGTGTCTGCTTGTGGGCACACACAAATGTGGGGGAAAAGAGACTGGCTTTTGTTTTCCACTGAGATACCAGAAATATGAACAGAAAAAAAAAAAAAAAATACAGCACTTCATCTTTTTCTGAGAAATAGAAAAGCACAGAGAGAGAAACAATGCCAGCTTTCTTGTAAGAACTGTCACAGTATGGATGAAAACATTATTAAAAGCTTAGGATATCCCTGAAATCCCTGCAAAGTAGTTTACACAGTCAAATAATTAAAAAAAACCCCCCAAAACCTAATGCCTGTCCATCCATAAAAGGATTGAGGTGAAAATTTAAATATTTAACAGAATAGAAGAAATAGCCAAGTTTTACCAGGATTGTATAAGTTTTCAGAGTAACTTCATTGCCTTCCTCTTTTAAGACTATGAAAGGATCAGAATTCTCTGCATCAAAATATTCTACATCAATAGTAGTTCAGAGGGGGGAAAAAAAAGAAAAAAAAGAAAAAAAAAAAAAGAAATCCAACCATGTGTGACTTTTTTGTAATTTTTTTTCATTTATGTTATTCTCTGTGAAGGAACACATTACACAATGGCATCAAGCCCTGTTTTCAAGCACAACTTTTATATGGTACAAATATAATTATTGTAATGGCAGTAAGGTTCCATTTCAAGTTTTAAGTATTACACTGTCATTTCTGCCTGGGAAAACACTCCAGCATATTTGAATTTGAGGAATACTAAAAGCAATTATTGGCACCTCAGGTGAATTTTCCAGTATTTGCATCAACGCGTGGACTGCCACTGTCATCTGAGTGAAAGAATTAACTGTACTGAAGATTTTTGGTTCCACTTAATGGTTTCTTCCCCTTAGCACCTAAATACACACTCCTCTGCCTTCTTATTTCCCATGAATATATTCCAAAAGGATCTTCACCTACACACCAACTCACCCTCCTGATGATTTTAACTCCATCTTGTCCTCTCTTCCCATGGAACATTTCTTTCAAGTTTAAATAATTTTTCATAAGTTTCTATTGAGTCAATTATCTGAAGATGTTTTACAGACCATTAATACTGCTCTGTAGGTTTACTACAAACAATAAAAATAATTGTTTTCCTCTTCATTTAGGGAAGTACTGAGTTTGAGATCCCCCCTCTCAACATCAGAAATACAGTACACATGGAAAATACACAAAAGTGGGGAAACTTAATTTGAACTATCAGAAACAGTGAACTTTACTCTGTGGGTCCAATGTTCTATATTTTACTTACATGTAGTTATAAAAACACCATTCTGAGAATCAGCATATCCATTCCAACCCCCAAGACAGCTAAAACATGAAAGAAACCAAAATATTTAACCTTTAACATAAAAATTTATGAAGAAGGCACACTGACTACAGCATGAAAGTTAGTCAACACCTTGAAAATAGCCTTCACAAGAATTCCATCACTGCTGGCCAGTGGTATTAAACTGATATTCCATCAGACAATAAAACACATGCTGCATTTCTAGTGTGACAAATTTTGAGAGTTGGTAACAGTTTTCAATATAAAAGTTTAGGAACTTTTACTCTGAAATGATACATAACACCTCTTTACATGTCACTGACTGTTTGCTCTCAATTATTTCTCCTCAAAGATACCAGACAGGATATCACCACCTAAAACAAAACTGAGAACTGGCATTTTGAAGTCTAGACACAATTTCCTCTTTTGGAAGCCTCCTCATCTCTGTACCTTCCCCATGTAACCACACTGTCAAGGTGGCCTCATCTAGACCTTTTGTATACAGACAACAGTTCAAAACAGCATTTATTTCTGTACACCAGAACCATATACTAATAACTTTGTTGATAACTACATTGAATTGTCAACTTTTACTTTAAACATGTTAATATTTCCCTTCATATCTCAGGTAAAAGGGGATGCAGCATGGATCATACACACTGTTGGAATGCCAGGACCTGTATCAGTATCTCACACAACTTCCTTAATCCGCTATTCCTTGATACACTTCTTGTGCTCTTGAAAAAAAATGCTCTGTTTCTGTGGTATTATGTTCTGCAGCTCCATCTTTTTCAACTCCTGTATGCATTCCGTGCTTTGCAATCTGTTCTGATGACAAGCTTGCAAAAAGTATGATTTCATGTATTACCTACACACACATGCATTATCTATGTGTGGTAATATTCCTTGGGCTAACTACCTACATTTCATACTGCATTCTGTAGGTATTGCAAATAGATTTAGCAGTCTCCATTCAGACTGCAGTTTGACCTCTGTTTAGCTGTGCTCTTCAGCAATTTTACTGCTTTTTCATTAGGGAATAATTTTCACTTGCCTGCTACATGCACACTGCTCCTTGGAGAAAAAAAAAAACAACTGTTTCTCACTGTGACAGACTTTTAGTTTTGTCTGTCTGTTATCAATTTTTGATAGTTTTCTGGTCTGGAGGACTATTGCAGAGATGTGTGCAGCATGCTTTGAGAAAGGGAGTTAAACAGTTGTGATTCCATTCTCATGATACAGGACAGACTCTGGGGGGACTGGAGCTCCCTTTCCCTCTCCCATGTTATATTCAGCAAAATGTGGATTCAAGATGAGTGAAATAAATTTGAATTCAGTGAATAGCCACAAAGATTCTTGTTCTCCTGAAACTAGAAAACTGTTTTCAATCACTCTCTAACCTAAAGGACTTTAGACAATCCAAAATACTTGGGTTTAGGATTAGCCAAAATCTTAACTTTTCAAAAGTTAAAAGCAACTTTCCATGTTTCAGGTCAAACCAATCCACATTTTTGATTCAGCCACAAGATCAAACACAGTTAATCACAGCTCTAATAACTTCTATTGCTACTCCTCAACTTGTTAACTAAAAAAATAAAAAATAACTAAAAAAAGTAAACTAAAAATTAAAAAAATAATTTAAAAAAGTTAAAAATAAAATTCCCATTAATTATTTTTACATTTCAACATAAGGCTAGAGAAAATGGTCTCAGCTGATCTCTTGATCGCTCTAAAGAAGCAAGAATACCCTTTTCTCGGGTGGTATTCCTCAGAGAGCATTCAAATAACTTCCTGGGAGTTCGCAATCTACTTAATTTCTGCCACTGGAGCCTACAGGAAATCTTGGGGTTTGGGATTCACAGGTTTCATTTTATTTTGTCTGGCAAAATGTACTTGAGAATGGCTTCTAGCAATATCAAGGGAAAAAAGGAAACACTTTTGGTAGGTAAGCATTCCAACTGTATCCACTGATACACAGGCAGCATACCAAAGCGTGGAGTGATGTGTGAGAACACAGAACATCAAAATCTCTACTATTGCCCCATGCAAAGCCATATAAAAATTGATGGTGAAGTGAGCCTGACCAGAAGGCAGCCCTCAGATCTCAGCTGCAGACCTCTGAATTCAACCAGATCCCATGGAAGGCTAAGGTCTACTTTAACACCAATAAAATCTCTTTCCAAAGACCCAAGGCACCAGGGAAAGACCACTGGATGCACTCTCCAGCTTGCACACAGCCTTGGCATCACTGCAGGTCAAGAAAGGGGACTTTTTTCTTTTTTTTTTGTCACAGTCAGCAACAAAAGCCAGAAAATTACTTCTACTGCCAGCTACTCTTTCCACAGGCATTCAAACACCAAAGGGACTATGTGGACTTGTTGGCTGCTTAGCCAGAAGCTTTTCTGGACTTCCTGGAACAGAGAGGACACAGAGGGGCTTTGCACCTTCAGTGGTTCTTGGTGAAGTCAGAAACACATGTCATGAGCATGCTGCACTGGAGTTACACAATCAAATTACGTGCTGTACTGAGTATCCAGTCTCCTTCTCCTTGCTATTCCCCCTCATACACAGTGGGAAAACCTACTCCAACTGGTCCCAGAGATCCCTCAGTAATCCAAATTTTGGCTCCCCATTAAAAAGGAAAGGCTACTTCATGGTATTCCCTTCTTCAGGGACAGGAGGCTCAAGGTCATCGCAGGCCTGAAGGTCTCAAGTCAGAAAAATGGCACAACTTGTCTTCCCAGAGGCCAGCCTGCTTTGTACAATGTGGCCATGCTGGAAGAAGGCACAGGCAGAGCAGTGTGCTCGGCACAGACGTGACACTGGCCCCACGCACAGCTTCTGCTGCCTGTGCCTCTAAAGGTGCCAGGGTTGGACACAGTAAAATACCCCAGGGTGAGAGGAAAGCCCCAGGGATTTTCAAACCACATCTGCTACACCATTTGTATGGTGGAGAAAGGCCTTAGCAGGTAGAAAGATGCAGAAAGAGCTGGCAAAAGATTGAAAGTTTTTCCTTGCTGTCCTTTTCTAGGCAGTGGCAGATGATCCTGCTGTCTCAGGTGTCCTGAACAATAGCTATGGAGCCAGGCCCTGTTTTGGTGGTAGAAAAGGAACTGGCTTTCTGGGGAGAGTCAGAGACAAGCCAAGCCAGTTTCAGACTGTCATTTTTCCTACTGGTTCATTCTGCTCAATTCACAAGCTAGAAAAACTGGAAAGGTAAGCAGTCCAAATTAATGGGAACATCAAGTGAACTGGTTTGTTTACACATTGGTTTAACTGGAATAGGGAGCACAATTCCAGCTTTGGGCACTAGCTTTGCAGACATTCCCTTAACTTACCTTTGTACCAGAGAAAGCCATATGCTGACCTGAATTATTCCTGGTCTATCCCTGAAAACACATCATGGTCTCTTGAATCTTCATGCTTGCATGGCACCCATGACCACAGGTCTTATTATTGGATGGCAACATTCATATCCTACCACCTCACTCTTCCAAATCCATGTAATTAGGAAAAAAAATAAAAAAAAATCAGGAGCAGCACAGAACAGGAAGTTGTCTTTTTCTTCACACTGTTCTTCATGCATTATTGTTGTCACATCTAACCTGTAGTGTTTCTTTTGCCCACTGAAAGGATATTTTTCTCATGGAAGAAAAATTAGTTCTTTGGAGTCCTACAACTAGTAGGAAATAATCAATTTAAGACTAATGATTAAAAAATCCCCAGGAATATAGTCATAGTTAATTTCTACCATAGAGCAGACTTCACCAGATGCTCAATTGCATTTCATCCTTAAGAGCAAACAAGGGCTCCTGCAGATGAGACCTTTCCAGCAGAGCTGCTGCAGATGGGCAGATTGTGGTGTCCTGCTAACTATCCCCGAGACCACTGTGGTACAATGATTCTGCTTGCTAAAAGCAATAACTTAAAGTAAGCACCACAAAGGGAAGAAAAGTGACATGGATCTTGCACATCATTCCTCTTAAAATTTTTTAGTTAAAATATTTTATAAACTGCAGGGTGGAGCCACATTCTGCAGACAGGGAAATTTGAGTATAGTGGCTTTGCTAGAAAACTCAGAGAAAGAGGGAGTGCCTGATATCCCTGTACACGCCAAGGGCTGGCCATCCTCACCGTATTTCGTATTATCAGCAATCCCAGAAAGCAGCTGCTTCTGTGTGCATGTTAGAAACCTGAATGAGAACATAAATGAGCCAAACTGCCTTGCACACTTTAAAACTACATCATGACATAACTGCAAGTCATTGCCATTAAAAGTTTAGGGAAAATAAAATCCCCACCTGCCAAATACAGCTCTGTGGTCTACTGCTGAGTTTTAATGACAACTACTGCATCCTGGAAAGCTGCTCAATAATAAGGTAGTACATTTTCCCTCCAGGACTAGAAATCAGGTACTGTCACTTATCTACACAAAAGGCATACACAGGAAAATACCCCAAAGCCATGTGCCTCGTGCAGCAATCAAAATCTTGGACACCCTCTGCACACATAAATTTTCTCTTATTACAATATAGTTAAGTTGGTCAGCATGCTAAAAATCCCCACTCAAGATTTCTAGCTTTTCCAATTAAGCTTATACACAAAAACTTTTTTTCTTTTAATGACATTGCCATTTATTGCAAAGCTATGATGAATTCTTATCTCATTGTGGTGCCCCGTGGTAACTCATTATTCACTGAACTTCACTTTTTGATGTATGATGAGCAGCAACATATACTTAAATAGTTCTATTTAAACTGGCCCTATAGTTGAAACAAATCATTCCAAGAACAGCACTGCATTACACTCAGAAGTGCTCAAAAGCTTAGGATACAATATTCTTCAGTATCCACAGAGCTTAATATCTTCAAATAGAAATTACTCAAGCTGATGTACCTCTCATTAAGTCAAAGTTCTTCCAAACGAGAAGAGGATGACTGATAGTCAGAGATTACCAGTGAGAGATCACACTCTTTTTGGCCACAAGCAAGCCTGAGAGGGTTCAATCTCTCACAGCCCAACATGCTTGAAGGCTGCAAAGCAACGTCAGCGTCCCTGTCCGAGAGCCCAAAATTCCTAGGTCTATCTGGAGCTGATGGGGAACAGAGCACTGACTACTCCTAGACCACAGCTGCAACACAAGCTTTCAGATTTTGTGTAAGATGGAAAAACAAGAGAATGCACAACAACAAAAGTCCCCAGAGGCAGAAAATAACACATGTACTAACACAGCTCCAGGCCTCAACCCCACCCCTCCAGTTACTCTCCAGAGGGTAAAGTGAGATGTCAGGACCCTTCCAGTAACAAGAACTGCTGCTCGGATCAGGTTCTTTGATCTGCGTAACACTGAAGGGATTGGCTTGAGAATTCAAATTGGTTAAAGGTGCAAAGTCTAGTTTGGTGTGTTTAGAAATACTTTGGAAAGTGAAACGCGGTCACTGGCCTGGCCCTAGCAGCTTCCTACATCAGATGCTTCTGGCACACTGGTATTTCAGGAGAGGAGGAGCCAGATTCACATGTCCTAAATTGCACCTAAGTCACTGTATCTTTTACTTCCTTCCATCTGACTCCTGGCCTTCAAGCATAGAGCCTTAGGCACAATTTAGGTCATGGGAACCTGGTCTTCAGCCTCTGAACAAGTGGAAATACCCACGGCTGACTCGGACTAGAAAATACCAAACACTTTACAGGACAAACTACACCTGCTGAGTGTACTCGTACACACATGGCAGAGCAATTCTTCTGCCTCAGGGGTCCCCAGACTGTAAACTCTGACCCATAACACAGAGAAAAGCAAAACTGAATTTATACATATGGACATGGAGCATGTTCCAGCTGGCCACTGCAGGTGAAGTGTGCAATGTGAACATCCTCCATCTGCTGACCATGTTCTGCAGGATCCAGAAGCCAGTTTTCAAAGCAAGAGACTGAACGTAACACCTCTCATCTCTGTTACCACTGTACTGCATACTGAAGCTAAGCTACTGAAATGTTTCTGAAAGTATAGGGAGTGTTATTTCCTTTCCAAAGCTGCTATGTATCAGGAAAGATCATAATCAGATAATATCTCAGGTACAGGTAAGAAAGATGGCAGAGTCAACATATCCAACCTTTTTCACATGAAAGCACGCACCCTGAAATAAGCCAAAAATGCTAATTGTGTTTATTGCACTATAGTATAAACAGCAATTATGAAGCTAAAGAAAGTAACAAAGCATCCCTGCCTGAAGGGTCTTCTCTGGGCTATCATGTATCAGAAAAAAGATAAACACAGAAGCTTGAGACATAGTCAAAGAAAAGCTCTCCTGAGATACAAAGTCCAACACTGTGCCCTAATATGCAAGAGTACTTCATTCTCCTGGGCAGAGTGGCTTTCTAGGACATTTCACATCCCAGATCCAGAGCAGCCCCCCAAAAGCACTTTGGGAGGCAGCAGACTGACAGTGTTCAGCTTCAGTGGCACGGGAAGATTTCACAATCCCTGCCTGCAGTCACAACAGCTCCAAAGGAAAGGGGACAGCTGTTCTCACCCCAGAAGAGAAGTCCTTCTGCAGAAAGCCTACAGAACCACCAGCCATCTCCCTCTACCCCAAACCCAAAGTATACCAAGGAACAGGACAGTACTTGAACTCCTGAGGTCACCATGTCACTGTGAAGAGTCAGCTCATAAGAGATGCCAAGAACAGGGCTGCTCCCTTTGCAAAGAAGCAGAAAGGAGGTTTCTCCATCCATGCACTAAGACAGAATCCCGTCCTTCAAAAGCTGAAGTGTTTCATAAACAAGACACTAAGCAGCCTGCATTCTCCATGCAGCAGAGCAGGACTTGGCACTCTTCAGTCAGGCTGATTTCCTCCCTGCCATTCCCACTGAGATCCAAGTCAGCTGAGGTCTTGCAGGAGCAGTGCCCTAAACCTCCTATGTGTAAGGTGGAGAGATGGCTCTCAGCTCCTGCAGCAGAAATGAGCCTGCCTTGCAGAACAGACTGGTTAAAAAGCAGAGCAGGAATGGGGGGCAGAGAGCTTCTTCTTGTCTGCAGAGGCACTCCCCAGGGAGGAAAGTCTGATCCCTGCTCTGAGAACAACTGATCCAAAACAAAACCTTGTTACTGCACCAAAGACCCTGAGGTTAGGCAATGAATCCTGGACTCTCCTCTACCTCATCTCCAATCACCCTCCAAAAGAAGGAAGCAGCAAAGATGTCCAATCCCACAGGCATGCATTTGGTGAGTTTCAAGAGTGCCCCAAGGAGCTTCAGCAGAAGGACACCCAGTTTCTACATTTAGGTTTGAACTACATGCAGAGCTGGCCACTGGTTGCAAGACAAGGACATTCCCAGTCATGGTCATCAAAAGAGAAAGGTAACAATAGAGCTGTTAAAGAAGAGCACTGAGATTAAGGGGCCCTTCTTTCTACTGCCTATTCTGACACCACATTAAACACTCCTCTACCAAAAAAAAGCACAATAAAACCCTTTCTTGACATCACAGGAACACTTAAGACTAAGTTAATTGATTTAGAGCCTTGGCCTTCTTGCAAATCAAGCGAAAGACAAAATACATACAAGATAGTTTACATGAACAGATGACGTTTTTAAAAATCAGACCTTCTTTCTTGTGCACTCAATACTACTATGTTTTTCCTTGTTCTTTGCAAAGCAGAGAAGGTTAGAAGTAAAACAAAGTCTTCTCCCACACTTGTTATTACAGGGGCAGTATCAGATGCCTTGGTGCCCATCTTCCCACACCTGGGGACATTCCAAGAATACCCCACTGTTCCCATCCACTCCACATCACACTTAAGTCAAGGAAAACATTTTATCAGTGTTAGTCCCCTTTCCCAGTTTTTGGGCTGCTGAGAAGGTGCCACAAACAAAAGCGAACAACATGCAATGGCTCCGTTCACATGTCCCAAGGACTGGCTCTGCACACTGGTGCCTGCAGAACAAGCACATTGCAAAAGCATTATGTTTCCAGTGGCAAGATGGATGGGAAAAGTGCCAGCCACTTGCTATAACCCTTTTGTCATGCCAATTGCTGGCTGCTATGAGCATGTACTTTAGATACCTCCTTAGAAAAGAGCTCTGCATCTCATCCTTCCAGATGGAGGAGGAATGATTCATACACACATAAGTATGCTAGAATGATGGCTGAAGAGAAAACATTTTCTTTATGTTTTCTGTTTTGCATTACAGGCATGCTCAGGGCCTTAATCACAGCAAAAAAAATTGAAGATGATGACACTTCATGCCCCAAAGAATGCTTGTGCAAAACCCCAATGCACTTCTCCCTGGCCATGTCAAGCCTCATATTGCATGCACACACCTCACGTGCCTCATTCCCCTGCTCTCCCACTTTCACAGCATTCCTCTGCATAGAACATGACAGAATAACTCCACTTACAAAGCCATCACATCACAAATACAGGGAAAAGGATTCAAGAGACAGATCAGGAGTTAGGAGCACCTAAACTGACCACAGACTGACTTGCAATACAGAAGAAAAGCAAAAGGATGTCTTTTCTTTCCAGACACACCATGTGCCCGTTTCTTTCCTGGAGGACACTGCAGGCATCCTCCTCCCTATCTTACCTGCACAGCACCTCTGCCACACATTTGCACTGCTCTCAAGGGCCCTGCATCCTGTGAGCCTTGCTCTGTTCTCAGCACTAAATTCCCACCCAGTTACTTTCCTCTGACCTCCCTGATTTGTGAAGTCCTTGGAGGAGAAATTATCTGTAAGCACCTGGCAAGTACCTGAAATATCCCGAGTCCTACTGCAAATAAATAAACAAACAGCAGTGCACAGTATGTGTATTAAGCCAACCATATAACAGTCATCTCCAACATCAAAAATTAGGACTGTAGCTTCTTCCTACAGACAGTGGCAGTAAATCCACACTTTGGGGTACATCTGTGGACCAGGGAAATGTTCAGATTTGCTTTCTCTGCTACTCACCTCCCTGCTTCCCCCATCACATTATTCATTTCTGGAATCCATGCCTGACTTTTTATTATAAATTATTCTAATCAGGGTTTGTGGCATGGCAGAAATCCAGCATAACCTTCAGAAATATACATACACACTGGCTTATATAGATCCTTTATTTCATAGAAGCCTTTCAAAGAGCCTGGTACAGAGTCTGGGAGGATTTGGCATCCTTTTTCAGCAGCATCCCTGTGGTGGTGACCCTTTCCTAAAGGGTGCTGGATGCATTCACTTACACTATTTCCTCTCTTTGTAAAAATCTCTCATTAAAGCCAGGAAAAAGTGTTCAAGCAGGAATTTTTCCTCTGCTGTTTTTCAAGCTGAAGTAGTACAACTTAGGGGCGGCAAAGGGACTAGAGAGAACACCTGAAGTCCAATGCAGATCTTCTTTCCCACTCCATCCTCTTCTGAATAGGAAGATGTAAGATAGGCTGGATAATTGCTCCAGCTCCTTCAGAATCAGGGTTCAAGTGGGAAAAAAAGGTAAAGGCAAAATAAAAAAATAAAACAAAAAATGCACAAAACCCCAGCACTTATAAGGATTCGTAACTTTTCTAAGGCAAGGAGCACAGGCTACTTAAGTAGCTCTTGAAAAAATCCCTACACTTTTTTCCCTCATGCTGCAATAGTTCCAGAAGGAATCTGGATCTGTGGCTTTCCCACAAAACTAATAAGGAGGTTCTGAACCCTACATTGGGGAGGGGCAATAAAAAAAACCCACAACAACAAGCAATTTAGACACAGAGCACTACCATCTTGTTAAATAATATGTTAAGAACTCATCTGCAAGTCTGTCTTGGCCAATGAGGGACATCAGTCAGGAAGATACAGTAATACTCTCTAGCATGCAATTAGTCTCTGCTGTAAGCACTTTAACTCTGGATTTCTTGGATTATATTATTGTTTGTAGCAACTATTATTATTGCTTTGTAGGAGTGATATGATAGCTGTCCAAGCACCACAATCAAATTATGCTACCAAGACATTTGGGCAAGGGATTATCACAGCAAAGGAAATGGATTATCACAGCTTTTATTCTGAACAAGGATAAGAACAAGATGAGATATCATTCTGAAAGCGTCAGGAGGGACAGAAGTAAACTGTATTTGAGATTTACTTTTTTACCTCCTCCCTCTTTTGGATTTTTCAAGATAGGCATGCTACAAAAATCTGCCAGTCTAAAAAGACAGAAATTTTTGTAGAATTTGCACTGAAATATCTGAAACGGAATAAATTTAAAATATTCCAGATCAAAGGACAGTTAAAACAGCCTCCTTGTATTAGCTGAATACCTGTTCCTGGGCATTTTCCCACTGCATATCTGCCACTACTTCCTTCACTTGACATCAGGCAACAACCATCACCACCACCAGACCTAAAGACATCAGCTCTGTTTTAAAAGTTTACTATCAGGTTTGTTCCCTCTCACAGGAAGGAGGACTGCTCACCTTCCTTCAGTTGAGTAGGTTCAGAAAAGAACTGATGTGTTCCTTTAGAAAGGTTTAATAGCTTAAAGCTTCTCTGAAAAAGGCTGCATCTTTGCCTATCTCATTTTATACTTTAGTTCTCACACTGCATCTCAAAACAAGTATTAGCTTATTTTGACTTACAAATCTTGTTTGATTTTTTTTTAATAGTATTTTGGTATCTTCAATACATATGCACACACACTTTTGGTGCATGGTACTCAAGAGGCCAATTTCTTTGGCAACAGCCAAATATTCCAGACAGGATAAGGGAAAACACACTAGCCTTAACACCCCTGTGATACAGTTTGAGAGGTCATTAGTAGCTATTACATATTACAGAGGAGAAAAGACAAAACCAGAAAAGACAGCCAAATAAATAGAAGCAGAAAAATAAACTAAAAAAAAAAAATCTCTGCAAAGGATAGAAGAAGCAAAAAACCTGCTTTGCTACAGCACAGGGCACGTGTCTGAAAGCTGATGACACCTGGGTATAATTTCTGGCTGTGGCCCTGACTCCTTCTAGATGACTGCACCAATTCAAGTCACACCTCCTAAAGGCTCCCCCTTCACGTTTTCCATTGGACTACATGTCAGCAGTGGTAAACCTTTTCCTAAATATTATCAGCATGAGATACCTCAACATGGACCTTGTGATTCTATAGACAAGCAGCAACATTGGTAGTTGATTAAGGTTAGAAGAAACAATAAGAAATTGATAAAAAATCTGGAATGAAGTGGAAGGAATCAAAACAACAATAAAAAGGGAATTCAGTAGGATAGAAAATAGGAAAGCAGATGATTAAAAGGTTCATAGAAGGAAAGAAACAAAAAAAAAATATAAAAGAGGAAAAAGGCATCCACATGAATATCTGACTTCATTTGACAGGTGAAAAACAGGGTGTGTTTCTATTTTCTAATAACAATATTGAAATTGGGTAATCCAACAAACAATATTTTATTTTGCCCCACAGAAAATACATGAATATAGACTCGTACTTTTTAAAGAAAAAGACTCCAAGCTCTCAATGCACTTGTTTTCAGAACTAATGCTTTAGCCACATTAGCAAGGTTATGGACAAGACCACAGAGTAACTACAATTCCTTCTCTAAATAGAACCTGCTTTTTCAGAGTCACAATCTCTACAGTAATTTTGCAGTTCTGTGAGACTTTACCCTTGTTATTTATTGGGATTCCTCCCTACTTCAAATGGGAGGAGCTAAAGAGGTTTTGTTCTGGTTCAGCTATGATCTCTTTATCCTTTTTTCTTTTCCCCCCAGCCCTGTATTTCTGTGCTTTTTAACTGTCCTTAACTGGACACATATGGCCAATGGCAGATATGAAGCACTGTGGATCACTACAGCTATGGGTAAATATTTTAGAGAATCAGGAATTTAATTTCAGATCACATTACTCCAACATCTCTGCCCTTCCTGTCACTTCACCTGCTTGTAACCATTAGAAAGCAGAGTGTCATTTCTAAGCTGTAGCTGAGCACTAAAAGCACCATGCTGGCCTTCCCTGGATCTACTTAATTAGAGATTAGCAGAAACAAAGCATAGGGAGACTATAAACATAATTTTGCCAGTTTATCAGCAAACAGGTTTGGGTTACCAAAGAGATAAGAGTAAGGCTGCTATTTTATCTGTGCAGCTGGACCCTTGAGTTTACCTTCACTGGGACCACACCTCCATCACAATTCCCTCTGAAATGTCAGCATGAACCACAGTATTAATTTTCCAAGTTGTCAACCTTTAGTGCTGTCTGCATCATACACTCAGCATTTTGGAGTGTTTCTCTTCGTACAAGAACATGCTCCACAAGCCTCATGATATCAAAACTCTGTTACACAGGCTGCTCACATGTCACAGAACAGATGCTCGCCACAGCATCCATGAAGAGGCCACAGGCTGGACCTTCTTAGTCCCAGCAAGTCCACCAAATCAGTATCCACCACAAAGGCAGAGAGGGGTCCCCCAAAGTGTACCTTAGCGTGAATAAACCATTTCATCAGGAGTCATAGCATACAGCTACAATAAAACAGAATAATTTGATTGTGAACTTAAGTTTAATTTCAATTGGGAAGAAGAGAAGAAAAAGCCTTGGAGTAGAAGACAGCCGTTCCCATTTACAGCTCCTCCCAATTAAAATGTTTTATATAGATCATCAGAACCTAATGCATCGTACACGTTCCACAGCATGCAACATAAGGCTGCTGGTCTGTCATGTCTCTGTAAGAGCTCAGTGTGATGAATGATCTGGGTACTTGTCTCTCTGGTATAAAAGCAGGAAAAGCTTTGAGACAAAGAAATAAAGGCCAATGCATATTACACATCTTACAGTGCTTAATATCATTCTTCCTGACTCACACCTCTGAAAACAGTTAAGGTCACTATTTCTCGTTTATTTTGAATGTGGATTTCAGCATCAGTATCCTCCAAATCCTTGGGAGAATTTCATTTAAAACAGAAACAGGAACATCAGGAACACAGAGCATTTGGGCTACAACAAACAATGCCACACCAGCATGTCATAAGAAAAATAAGAGACCTTCCCTTTTGCCTCTGCTGACAAACAGACACACGTGAAGCCGCTTGCAGGCCAGGATGTTAGTGCGATTTCTGGAAGACAATCTAATAAATAAAGATTTAAGAGTTTAAAAAAAGCAAAAGAAAACAAACCTGACTACTGATTGCCAGAACTGAAAAACCTGCCTTTCCAAATCAACTAATGGTTTGGCAAGCCTACGTGAAAGGCAGACAAACAAATAGCATCTTTTCCTTTTAACATGGAATCCGCAATAAGAAAAAGAAATCAGCATTTTATTGATTTCCATAATGCCATCTCTACAGCTTAACAAACTCACTCAGCTGCTAATGCTAATTCACTGATGCTATGGAACCTTCCCATATAATTATACACCCTCCACTTCGCTGAGCCCCAGGGCGCTGTTTCTAACTTTCCAGAGGACCACTGCACCAAAAGTAGAAACAAAAAAAAATCTCTTTCATTACCCAAAGCAAACTGCAAACCAAATTTTGCTTATTTAAATGGGAAGTTCGAGAGACTTGATTTTTAAGACAGGGAATAATCTGCCAGTCTGCATATATTTTCAGATGTGATTTCATGACAACCAATTCCCATTTAAGCTCTCCCCACCTCTATTCTTTTTCTTCATAAGAGCACACAAGAATACAATATATAAATATTGCAACAATTTTGACTTCTAGGGAGAAATTCTAAAGTCCTTGTCAGCTCAGAAGGGTTTCAAGAGGGTGATTCAGAATCAGACATGGAGACTTTTGTGAATGTCACTACAATTAACATTGTAAAAAAATTATAAAATGTTACCATTGCTACAGGGATGTATATTTCAAAGGTATTTTTATTAAGCTTTTCTTTTAAAAAGACAACCCTGGAACACCTTCTAAACCAAATTTAAGAAAGATATCTTCTCCAAGTCTAAAATCAAAAACGTCCTAAATAATTAATGAAGTATATTCTGCTATTTTTCTCCATTTCTCAAACAAATTCAAGCAGGCAGCTCCAGTATATTTTAGTGAGGGTTTTGTTCAGTCAGGGACAGTAGAATTTGGCCCGATTGATCTACTACTGTCTATCTGGAAAAATGTAATGGAATTCTGCAGTGTAAACACCCTCCCCAAATGACTGTACCTAGAGTCCCCTTTCCTGCTCCCCCTGTTTGCCCAGCCTTGATATTTCAGATCCAACCATACTCGGTTCACCACATCCATCAAGATTCAACGTGCCATTCGAGCTAATATAACTTGATTTTGCTACTGTTTCCCATGCATATATTAACTTGGAATCGGCTAATCTATTTCCTCCGAGAATGGTGAAATGTGTGGATTTTTGTTCAACAAACAAACAAGTTGACAATATCAATATAGAGTTGGAGAGCCTCTAAAAACAATCTAGTTTGCATAATTAATGTTAATTACAATAACATCTCAATCAGTGACACAAAGGCTTAGCAATGAACAGAGTCATAGGAGGAAGTGAAAACATGAAACAAACATGAAGGGATCTTGTCTTGTTCTGAAAGAGTATCAAACAAACTTTCAAAGTACAGAAAGGCAGAAGACAATTCTGCTTTGTTGAGATGTAGTTTCTTCACAGGCTGCTTAGCGCAGAGCTTTTTTTCTGAGATTGTAGCAAGACAGTAGATCTGAGCTATGGACCCACCAGATAATATTATCTTTCTACAGCATCACATCCAAGTCATTATCAACTGCTTTAAAGAAAACCAGCCGAGGGCCCGATCCTTCTGCCAGTGATTTCAATAGCAAACACTTTAACAATGCAACGTGAATGTCTGGGGAGTGGGGGCGGCTCTAGAGACAGAGGGGAATTAGGAAAACAACTCAAACTTGAACACCGAGTATAGGTATAGAGTCCCACAGGCGCAGAGGAATTTCAGGACAAGTTAATCAATTTTTCAACAATCTTTTTCCTACTTTATGTAGCAAAAAACACACAGAAAACTTACCTGCCCGTTTCACTTGGCAGCACAGAAGTCTTAAACAGGAGGGGGGTTTTGGTATAGTCACTTAACAAAGCAGATTTACATTTAATCCTCAGAAGTTTTCTTCATGGCCCAAGGAAAAATAGTTATCCAACACGTTGTCATTTCAAGGAAAGGTAATAAAATAGTTATGAAAAAAAGAAGCGCCACTCTACCTCACCCAGATTGGCACTGTAGTACACAAGTAGTCACACAAGCATCGCAGGAGCACTTGCGCAGTAAAGTGCCACTCAGAGTGAGTAAGGGTGGTGTAATTGGGTCTGATGAGGGGAGGAATCACGACTTGTCACGTCATTACTACAGGGGCCTTTCTCAAAACGTGAGCTGCTTGATTACTCCTCGCATTAATGCAAATCTGCTCTGTTAAAGAAGTTACACTGGTGCTAAACCAGTTCCAGAGGAGAAACAGGCCCACTTCATACTGATTCAAGAGACCACGGTTGAAGTACCCCTCCCCATAAAGTCAAAAATTAGGAAGTCTTCAGGTTATGTTGGGAAAGTTACCCCTTGGGAAAAGGGCTGATTTTCTATTTGATGTCAATATCACAGCTAATTTATTTTTGTTTTTCTCCCCTCTATTTATAGAGAAAAGCAAGACAAGATTTAGTAAAAATTTAGTTTTCTCTAGAAATTCACCTTCTGCATACACTTGAGTACTCACTGAGTAAAGGACTTATTTACAAGAGTCTTTGCCTTTAGAAAGAGAAACTTTATGTGGAGGATTCCCAGAATGATGCTGGCCTTTCCTCTTAACAAAAGTTATTTTTCAGATGCCTGAGATGGATGATTTTGGAGCCCTGTGAGGTTTGGTAAACCTTCAATTCAGCAATTAGTTTCCATGTGATATAAATTACAAAGATCGAGCAATTAATATTAATAAATAAACCCAGCAGAGTACTGAGGCTTTGGATGCCCTGCACATGGAAGCACTGCTGTATTTGCTGGGGTTTTCCATGCCTCTGTTTTATTTTAGCTGTTCTGTACGTACAGAACCACATTCACGTTCTAAAAATACATTAAGGAGAGGGAAAAAAAAAAGAAAAAAGAAAAATCAATAGTGAAACAGAGACATAACCATTTCACATCAAGCGCTCCCAATACCATGCCAAGACACCAAAACTCCCCGCTGCGGCTTCCCCCTTCCAAACACGCATGTTCTTGCCACGGCAAGTGAAGCCCAGGTAACAGCGAAATATCCAGGAATGACAGGGTGGGGAGGAGGATGGAGCACCTGGAAATACAAAAGGTGGCTTTCCCCGCTTTTCCAGGACGGACAGTGACCAGAGCCTGCCATGGAGGGGTTGTTCGACCCTGGCGGCTTTCGGGATACCCTCACGTCAACCATCACCACAGCCTCAACCAGGGCGGGGAAGAAACCAAAATAAAATCAAAATTACAATCGCCGGCAGCACGACACGCATTAGAAGTTGGCAACGACGCCGGGAGGTTATACCTATTTTTTTTTTTTTTTTCTCCCTTCTTTTGCAGTCCGAGCGGGCAGTGCCAGGCTGCGCCGGGAGGGGAATGCCCCAACTTTGGAACAGTTGTCGGTGGCCGCCCCGCACAGCCCGGGGCTGCCCCGGCCCGCGCCCCCGCACCCCCAGCCCCCTCAGCGAGCCCGGGAGGGCCGTGCCCGGCACTCACCCGCTCCGGGGGCTCCGCGGCGAGGACCGGCGAGGGAGGCGCCCGGGGGAGCGGGGGCTCGGCGGAGAGAGGGGGCGCGGGGGAGGAGAGGAGGCTGCGGGGGAGACACGCGGGGGAGGGATTTAAACTGCGGGGAGGTCAATGTAAAATGAGCGGCGGGGGCGGCTGTGCCCGGCTCTATCCCATGCCGCCGCGGCGGCCCCGGGCGGCGGCCGAGCTGGGGAGGGTGAGCCGGGTCGGCAGGCGGCGGGGAGGATGTGACACGGTGACAAGTGCGGCCCGCCAGCCCTGTGCCGGGGGAGGGGGGCCGGGGCAGCCCAGGCAGCGCCGCCCGCCCGCACACGGCATTGACGGCGCTGCCGTGACTCACACACGGGAGTTGGTCACAGGGCGGCACCGCGCGGGCGGGGGCGGGGGGAGCGCCCCGCCCCCAGCCCGCCTGCCAGCCAACGGCGCGCCGCGGCCCGGCGGATTGGCAGGGCGGACGGCCAATGGGAGCGCGGGCCGGCCGGCGGCGGCGGAGCGGCCCCTCCGGCCCAGCGAGTCTTCTGAGGACACTCCGCCGCCAAGTGCCGGGGAGGGCCGGGGGGAGCCCCGAGGGGCGGGACCCGCGCGCCGGCCCGGCAGCCGGCCAATAAGCAACGAGAGCCGAGTTGATGGGCGGCGCCGGCGGCCA